>NW_027522853.1:0-73877 GCF_052094955.1 Ictidomys tridecemlineatus | reverse complement strand
ATCTGGCTTCTTTCACCCAGAAAATTTTTTTTTAGATTTGTCAATGTTATTAACGTTCCAGTATTTGTGTTTCTAAAGTAACTGAATTATTCCACTGCATGATAAACTGTGATTTGTCTTCTGTCCTTCTGCTGAAGGCATAATATTTGTTTGATATATTATGAATTTTTACGAGAAGTTTTGTGAACTGTGCATTAATTTCCTTGGAAATATGCTAGGAATGGGATTGTTTTGAATAGAATAACTACATATTTAACTAAATTAGAAATTACTAAATATTTTTGAAAAGTAAGTGTATAGACTTCAAATTTCACCTTGAGTATCTATCGAAATAGCTAGAAAGCATGTTGTTTTCATCATTATAATAACCAAAAAAAACCAGAAGAAAATGCAAATTAATTACTTTCCTTGACTTTATTAGAGATGAATATTATAAGGCAAACAACTAACCGAAGTCTGGGGTGAGATAAGCAACCAAAATAATCCAGGCATTTTTTTAAACTATGGGAGAACCCACTAGATACATAGGAGTTTATTTATTTAAAAAAACTCAAATAAAAAATAGTGAATGGATTGCTAAAGACTAAGTATAGACTGGTTTAAGAGCATAAAGACCCAGAGGGCTATAGACATAAGATGTTTGTATTTTTTCTTTTTCTCCATGGATTTCACCAAATGCTCCCAGGGAGATAGGTAAGTGTTCTGAGAAAGTGTCTTTAACGGTATCATTTCTTGGATAGGTGGAGGGACAAAGAATAGCAACAGCAGCCAAAACTCTTCCCAGACCCATTTCCTGATTTTTTGCATAGAACAAAAGCTGTAATCTTTAGAGGCAAGAGTAACAGTAACTGTTACATTAGGACACTCAACTGAAAACCTTTGCAGCTATGGAAAGGAACAGGCCAAAATGTCTAACATCGGGAGGAATAAGAACTAGGCTCAGCCATATTGCTAGAAAGTGGGTCACTGTGAAGGCCATATTTCTGTGACTGAGTTTACAGTCCCTAAGGCAGGGGTTCCTGGAAACATCAGAAATCCCTTCTCTGTTTCCCACTAGTCCACTAACATGCATTGACTGAAAATAACAGTAGAATACAACTGAGAATTCTTTAAGAAATAGATTGTCTCTGGAGAACAGCGAAAATAGAATACAGAAAAGCAAGCATGGAACAATATTAACAAACTGAACTCAGCCATATAGAATAAGGATAACATTACAGTCAATTGAGATCAATCCCAGAATTCAAGGCTGGTTCAATATTCAAAAATTCAATCAACCGAATTTCCACAGTAACAGACTAAATAAGAAAAAATATATATCATTTCAATAGATGCAGAGAAAATAAGAAAATTCAGTATCTATTTATGATAAAAAGTATAACTAAATAAAACTAGCGGCGAAGTCCAGTGGTAGAGTGCATGCTTAGTATGCTTAAGGCTCTGAATTCAAAACCCAGCACACATACATCAAAAAAAAAAAAAACTACTAGTAAAAAATGGATAGACATTTTCTAACTTGATAAAAGGCATTGATTAAATGTAATGTGCCAGACACATAGCTTATATTATCTCAAAACTTTTTTCAACAGTTGTGAAATAGACATCATTAATATCCTAAGCAAGGAACAAACTGAGGAATAGAGATGAGCTGACTTTTTTACAGACAACATCTAGTAAACAACAGATGGATTTCAATCCACATCTATCTGGACCAAGAGCCTACTGTTTTACTATAATATTTTTCATTTAAGATTGAAAAAGTAAAAGAAATTTTAGTTCAAAACAATGGATCACGGATTATCATGGGTAACATGATAGAAAATCAGTAATTGTATCAATCATTTTTTTTTCAGGAAATGTAGCGTTTGGTGAGGTAAATCTTATAATACAAAAGAAGAAAAATACCTAAGTATATAACATTTTTCAAAATTTATTGTATCTTATAAAATTAAAAGATAAAAGTTTCTACTGAAAATAATAGCTCAATGTATTTAAAAGCAGGTGACTTATAATTTTACTTTTAAGAAATAATCAGAGATGATCCCAGATACATATGTATGAAAGCTTCTATTCAAATATTTATGATAGTAAATGGAATGGAAGGTTTATATGTTCAATAAAAAGGGAGATATTAACTTAATTTCATGTTAGGAAATTAAGATTACAAGGAAAACAACTAAATAGAGTACAACAATATTGGGAAATTTTGCTTTGGATATTTTAAAGGTAGGTAGAGGTAGAATGGGATGAATGCAAAGAGAGCTTTTATTTTGTGACCTGTTCTATTCTTCTGAATAACTTTCTTCATTTTTCTAATTTTTCCACAATGAAAACTTATTACTTGAAATTACAGACATACAAAACAGAAATCATCACAGTGAAGCATAGTGTTAGGAGGGAGATACTGCAGATTCAATGAGACACAGTGGTTGATAACTGGTTGTGCATTTTGACCAAGTCTGCATTTATTCTTACAAAAGAGCACCCATGCAAAAGTCTGTGAGAAGTTATGCTGTCTCTAAAGTCACTCCTATACGTCTCTTTCCAGAGTCCAGGTATCTCTGTATACAATATTATTTGCCATGTTGCTGCAGATTAACAAGCCTGTTTGGGGTGCTCTCAGTCCATTCTCGTCATGGTCTCTTTTTCTCTGTTTTGTAGCTATGACAACATTGGAAATGAGCAATCAATCATTTGTCACTGAATTCATCTTCTTGGGATTTTCCAACCACTCCAACCTACAGGGATGGTTCTTCCTGCTCTTTCTGGTCATTTACCTAACCACTCTCCTGGGGAACATGTTCATAATAGTGGCCACCAGGGTCAGTCCTGCTCTCCACACTCCAATGTACTTTTTCCTCAGCAATTTGAGTTTCTTGGACGTCTGTTACACATCCACCACCCTCCCAGTACTGCTGGTGAACTTCTTCTGGGAGAAGAAGGCCATTTCTTATGAGAGCTGCCTTTCCCAGATCTTCTTCTTGGTGACATGTGCTGGCACAGGAGGCTTCTTACTGGCTTTGTGGCCAGTATGAGTTCTGTGTGGCCACCTGCCGTCCTCCTCAGTACCCAGTCATCATGAGTGTGAAGGTCTGTGTTGGCCTGGTGACTGGGTCCTGGCTGTGTAGGCTGTTGAATTTGGTCACACACACGGTGCTGGCCATCACACTCACTCTGTGTCGGCCCCACCAGTTAAGCCACTTTCTCTGTGACACCCCATTTCTCTTGAATCTCTCCTGCTCAGACACCTCTGTCAATGAGTCTGCGCTCCACGTGGTCAGTGCCACCATGGGCCTGAGCTCCTGCCTCTTCACTGTAGGCTCCTACGCACTCATCATGGCGGCCATCCTGGGGATTCCCTCTGCCCAGGGCAGGAGAAAGGCCTTCTCCACCTGTGCGTCCCCCCTCACTGCCGTGGTGGTCTTCTATGGAACAGCCAACTTACACTATGTAAGGCCCAGAGAAGGCTGGACATGGACACCCTGGTCTCTGTGCTCTTCTGTGTGGTGAGCCCCCTGTTGAGCCCCGTCATTCACAGCCTGAAAAGCAACGAGGTCCAGATTGCCCTGAGGAAGCTGGCTGGAGGGTGTGCATCCCTTTGCATGATCAAAGTCTAGTCCAATCTTCAAACTGGAGTATACAGTCATCTGAAAAAAGATGCCTCCCAGGGACTTGTAGGCACCTGGTTAGAGAGTCTGTATCTGGAGCTTCAACTCCAACTTTCACTTTTAAAATCTCTGAGACTCCTTTCTCTCCTCTCTTTTCACAAACACCCTTTTCTCACTTTCAGGTTCAATTGTGTCAGACACCTTGTGTGGGTGTTCAGCACATTCTCTGTCCTTCTGGGTTCTCCCCACACCAGAGGGACAGAAAGTATGAGAACCTCGTTTCCCACACTCCCCTGCCTCCAGGCCTCTATTTTAGGAGGTTCTGTCAAGATCAGCCAAACACTAGGCAGAGAGAAGGAAAAAGAAGGAAGAAAGCGGGTTCTTTTGGATCCCATAGCAGCAGCAGCAAACCAGCCCTGTAGAGGCAGGAACTAATCTCCTTGGTTCCAGGAGCTGTGTGTGCAGGCTCCTAGACAGCTGTTCCTGAATGTGGGTCACAGTAGCGTGGAATGAGCGTCTCTTTCCAGGGAAGTTAGGGTTTCCATATATGGGGTGGTGTCACCTGCTCTATTTTTTTTCTTTTAGATCTCCCAACCATTTTATAACTTTTTTCTGTGTCAACTTCCTCTACCCTAAGACATCAAGAGTCGTTCTTCATCTCTACCTGACCATGATGGCACTGACCACAATAGTGGTTTACATCAGAGATGGTTCTAGATAACAGAGCTGTGAGGTAGGTTGGATGTCTGACCTGAGGGAATTGAATATGTTGATGATGTCACAGCCCATGGGAAAGGAGACCTGATAATTACTGGTGTGCAATGACCCAACAGAGATTTTAAGTTATTGTGGCCTGAAATCAAATGTCTATGGAAAACTGAGCTTTGGAATAACACCATCGACCTTCAGGGTGGGAATGAACATTACAACATGACTACAGACTGCTGTTACTGACTGGAGTGGGAGACTTACAGAAAGAAAATGATAGGTTCAAGCATTATATTTCTCCTTCAAGTCAGGTTCAGATCATCAGAAATATTTTCTCTCTGGAAACTGATAAAGGTTAATATCAGAATAAAACATCCAATTCTCCAAATTGCAGAAGTACAAAGAAAATTATAAATCCACAATTTCTTCAGGTCTCTCTTATGTCAATTAGGACATTAATGGAGGAATGATTGAGACCCTGTTAATTAGAATGGAAAAATACCAGTGGAATTAGACAAATCTCAGAGCCTTGAACCCTGAAATCTCCATTAACCCTCTTTGCTGTCAGAAGCAGCTCCTCCTCCCCCAAAAAGACTAGCTTTCCCTAAATTGAAGACCCTATGGTGACTCTACCTGGGCAGTTGTCTTTTTTTTTAAGAGAGAGTGAGAAAGGAGAGGAGAGGAGAGGAGAGGGGAGAGAGAGGAGAGAGAGAGAGAGAGAGACAGAGAGAGAGAGAGAGAGAGAATTTTTAATATTCATTTTCTAGTTGTCGGCGGACACAACATCTTTGTTGGTATGTGGTGCTGAGGATCGAACCCAGGCCGTACGCATGCCAGGCAAGCGCACTACTGCTTGAGCCACATCCCCAGCCCAATTGTCCTTAAGATGCTCATCCATCATCCCACATTGTCACCAGACTCTTAATTGGGGTCTGATCATAGAACGCCTCAGGTAAGAGTATAAAATATAGTCCAGGAGAGTATAAGGGTCACACCAAAATAAAAGGTAAATATTTTACTGTATTTTGTTAATAGGAGCCTTGAAAATATATAAGAGAATTTGTTTGACTCTTCTAGACTAAAGAAGTCAGGACATACTGCTGGATCATCTTGAATGCAGTCACAGGGACGTAATCACCAGAAATGTTAGGGCCAAGGATTTTCCTGAGTCACGGGGAGTGGCTATTAGACTCTCTTTGGTTGATGGACTGAAATCTGGACTCAGTGTTTGCTTAAGTTCAATGACCAATATAATCCTGGAATAATGGAGAGGATGGTGATCAGAAATAAATAGGGTGTTGGATGGCGTGTTATGTGACCCCTTCTCTGGCCTCACAGCTGGATCTGGAGGAGGGCCTGGAGAACCAGCCTTCTCCAAGGCCTCGTGGACATGCGTTCAGAAGGCAGCACCAGATCTTTGTGAAACCCGCAGCCACTGTCCTCGGCAGCCTGGGAAGACATTAACAGATGGCATCATTGAAACGGGCTCCCTGATTTCAGTGAGAATAAGAGGACCCTGAAGTAGAAGAGGCCATGTGGTGGAGCAGTGATCAGAACATTTGAATCTGTAACGATTTTTGACAGTGGTAAATGATTCTGGTATTTATAGATGGGAAAAAATGGGCACCCTCCTAGAATAGTGCCTGTCCCATGTAATGTGAAACTCTTCTTTCACACTTCATTGGTGCATTTTAGTGGTCCATAATGGTGGGATTTGCTGACACATATTTGAACATGCACACAAAATATCCGTGAACTTTGGCCAATATCATTCCAATATTTCCCTTTTCCTCACCTCCTCCCCTGGTGCCTTGACTCTACTGATCTTCCTTCAACTTTCATGATGAGACTCCCTTTCCAATTTTCCTTCCTGTTCCCCCTCTAGCTTTAACAGAGGAAAAACATACGGCCCTTAACTTTCTGAGTTGCTTATTTCCCTTAATGTTCTGAAGATCCATCCATCTTCCAGCATGAAATAATTTCGTTCTTCTTTATGGCTGAATGAAATTCCAGTGTGCATATACCAAATGTTCTTTATGCATTCGTCCACTGATGTCACCTCGGCTGGTTCATGGGCATGTATGTGTCATTATAGTATGATGACTTCGATCCGCTGTGATAAATACCAAACAGAGGTAGAGCTGGGCCGGAGGATGGTCCATGGCTACTCCTGAGGAGCCTCCATCCCGATTTCCGTGGTGGTTGTGCTGATTTACATGCCCAACAACAGGGTGAGAGTGCTCCTTCCTCTCCAATTCTCTCCTTGTCACACTCATTTCTGTTTGTATTCTTGGTTGTTACTTTTGTCACTGAAGTGAGATGAAATCTCAGGGTAGTCTTGACTTGCAAGATTTTCATATATTTGTAGGCACTCACATATTTTCTTCTAAGACGTGTCTGTTTAGTTCATTTAGTTTCCCATTTGGTAATTCGGTTATTTGATAATTGGGTTATTTAATAATTGTGGGTTTGATGTTCAGTTTTTTGAGTTCTTTATTAATATTCTGAATATTCATCCTCTTTTAGAAGAGCCCCTCATAAAGATTTTCTCCCTTTCTGTAGGTTCTCTCTTCATATTCTAATTGTCTCCTTTGCTGTGCAGAACCTTCTTAATTTGATGCCATTCTATTAGGTAACTTTTTGGTTTTATCTCCTGAGCTTTGTCATCCTATTGAGAAAGTCATTGCCTCTGCCTGTAGGTTGGAGTATTGACTTTGTTTTTTCCTTGAAACTGCATAATTTCTGGTCTAGTGCCTGGGTCTTTAATGCACTTTGAGTTGATTTTTTGCAGGGTGAGCGATAGTTCAGGTCTCATTCTTCTGCATTTGGACAGGGGTGTAGAAGGACTGTTTCAGAGAGTAGATGTTAAAGACTGGGGTGCAGAAGAACTGTTGCAGAGAGCAGAGGTTGGAGACTGGTGTGCATAAAAACTGTTACGGAGAGCAGAGTTTGGAGACTTGGTTGCAGAAGAATTTTACAGAAAGCAGAGTTTGGAGACTGAGGTGCAGAAGGACTGTAACAGAGAGCAAAGTTTGGAGACTGTGGTGCAGAAAGACTAATACAGAGCAGAGGTTGGAGACTAGGGTGCAGAAGGACCATTACAGAGTGCAGATGTTGGAGACTGCAAAACAGAGAGACTGTTACAGAGAGCAGAGTTTAGAAATTGGGGAGCAGAAGTACTGTTTCAGAGAACAGAGGATAAAGACTCGGTTGCAGCAGGACCATTGAAGAAAGCAGACGTTGGAGACTGGGTTGGAGAAGGAATGTTACAGAGAGCAGAGTTTGGAAACTGAGGTGCAGAAGGACCTTACAGAGAACAGAGGTTGGAGACTGGGGTGCAGAAGGAGTGTTAAGAAGAGGAGACGTTGGAGACTGGGGTGCAGAAGGATCCTTGCAGAGAGGAGAGGTTTGAGACTGGGGCGCAGAAGGACGGTTGAAGAGAGCTGAGGTTATAGAATGAGGTGCAGATAAACTGTTACAGAGAGCAGAGTGAGGTGCAGAAGGATCGTTGAAGACAGAAGAAGTTGGAGACAGAGTTGCAGAAGAATCATTGCAGAGCGCAGAGGTGGAGACTGGGCTGCAGAAGGATTGTTACAGAGAGCAAAGGTGGGAGACTGGGGTTCAGAAAGACTGTTACAGAGAGAACTGGTTAAACCCTGGTGTGCAGAAGGAATGTTGCAGAAAGCAATGTTTTGAGACTGGGGTGCAGAAGGACTGTTGCAGAGAGCAGAGTTTGGAGACTGAGATGAAGAAGGACTGTTACACAGATAGACGTTGAAGAATTATGATACAGAAAGCTGAGGTGGGAGCCTGGGGTGCAGAAGGACCATTAAAGAGAGCAGAGATTGGAGGCTGTCGTGGAGAAGGACTGTTTCAGAGAGCAGAGTTTGAAGACTGGGTTGCAGAAGGCCTGCTACAGAGAGCAGAGTTTGGAGACTGGGTTGAAGAATCACTGTTATAGAGAGCGGACTTTTGAGGATGGGTTGAAGAAGTACTGTTATAGAGAGCAGAATTTTGAGGCTGGGTTGAAGAAGAATCTTACATAGAGCAGAGGTTGGTGACTTAGGTGCTGGAAGACTGTTACAGAGAGCAGTGGTTGGAGACTGGTGTGCAGAAGGATCAGGAAGAGAGCAGAGATTTCAGACTGAGGTGCAGAAAGACTGTTACAGAGAGCAGAGGATGGAGACTGAGGTGCAGAAGAACGGTTACAGAGAGCAGAGTTTGGTGAATGAGGTGCAGAAGGACTGTTATAGAAAGCAGAGGTTGAAAATTGGGGTGCAGAGGGACCGTTACAGAGAGCAGAGCGTGGAGACTGCGGTATACAAAGACTGTAACAGAGAGCAGAGGTTGGAGAATATGGTGCAGAAGAACTGTTACATAGAGCAGAGGTAGGAGACTGGGGTGCAGAAGGACTGTTACACAAAGCAGAGGTTTAAGACTGGGGTGTACAAGGACTGTTGCAGAGAGCAGATTGTGGAGACTTGGGTGCAGAAGGACTGTTGCAGAGACTTGAATTTGGAGACTGAGGTGCAGAAGGACTGTTACAGAGAGCAGAGTTTGGAGACTGGTGTGCAGAAGGACTGTTGCAGATAGCAGAGTTTGGAAACTGGGGCGAAGAAGTACTGTTGCAAGGAGCATGTGTTGGAGACATGGGTGCAGAAGGACTTTTGCAGAGTGCAGAGTTTGGAGACTGGGTACAGAAGGGCTGTTACAGAGAGCAGAGTTTGGAGACTGGGTTGCAGTAGAATATTACGTAGAGCAGAGTTTGAAGACTGCGGTGCAAAAGGATTGTTACAGAGAGCAGAGGTTGGCGATTGGGGTGCGGTAGGATTATTGCAGACAGCAGAGGTTGGATACTGGTGTGCAGAAGGATTGTTGCAGAGAGCAGTGGTTGGAGACTTGGGTGCAAAAGGACGGTTTCAGAGAGCAGTTGTTGGAGACTGGGATGCACAAAGACGGTTGCAGGGAGCAGAGATTGGAAACTGGGTTGCAGAGGGACTGTTACACAGAGCAGAGGTTGAAGACTGGAGTGTACAAGGACTGTTGCAGAGAGCAGAGTTTGGAGATGGGAATGCAGGAGGACTGTTCCAGATAGCAGAATTTGGAAACTGGGATGCAGAAGGCTGTTACAGAGTGCAGAGGTTGGACACTGGGTACAGAAGGGCTGTTACAGAGAGCAGAGTTCAGAGACTGGGTTGCAGAAGAATATTATGTAGAGCAGAGTTTGAAGACTGTGGTGCAGAAGGTTTGTTACAGAGAGCAGAGGTTGGAGACTGGGATGCAGAAAAATCGTTGCAGAGAGCAGAGATTGGAAACTGGTTTGCAGAATGACTGTTACCCAGAGCAGAGTTTGATGATTAAAGTGTAGAAGGACTGTTGCAGAGAGCAGAGTTTGGAGATTCGGGTGCAGAAGGACTGTTATAGAGAGCAGATGTTAAAGACTGAGTTGCAGAAGGACTGTTACAGAGAGCAGAGGTTGGAGACTGGGGTACAGAAGGACTGATACAGAGTGCAGAGTTTGGAGACTGGACTGGAGAAGAACTGTTTCAGAGTGCAGACGTTGGGGAATGGTGTGCAGAAGAACTGTTGCAGAGAGTAGATTTAAAAGACTGAGATGCGAAAAGACTGTTAAAGATAGCAGAGTTTGGAGACTGGGGTGCAGAAGGACTGATACTGAGAGCAGAGTTTGGAGACTGGGGTGCAGAAGGCTGTTACAGAGAACAGAGGTTGGAGACTGGGTACAGAAGGGTTGTTAAAGATAGCAGAGTTTGGAGACTGGGTTGCAGAAGAATGTTACGTAGAACAGAGTTTCGAGACTGTGGTGCAGAATGATTGTTACAGAGAGCAGAGGTTGGAGACTGGTGTGCAGAAGGATAGTTGCAGAGAGTAGAGGTTGGGGACTTGGGTGCAGAAGGACGGTTGCAGAGAGCAGATGTTGAAGACGGGGATGCAGAAGGATCATTGCAGAGAGAAGAGATTGGAAACTGGGTTACAGAAAAATATTACGTAGAGCAGAGTTTGGAGACTGTTGTACAGAAGGATTGTTACAGAGAACAGAGGTTGGCGACTGGGGTGCAGTAGGATTATTGCAGAGAGCAGAGTTTGGAGACTGGTGTGCAGAAGGATCCTTGCAGAGAGCAGAGGATGGAGACTTGGGTGCAGAAGGACGATTGCAGAGAGCAGATGTTGCAGACTGGGATGCAGAAAAATCGTTGCAGAGAGCAGAGATTGGAAACTGGGTTGCAGAAGGACTGTTACACAGAGCAGAGGTTGAAAACTGGATTGTAGAAGGACTGTTACAGAGAGCAGATGATAAAGACTGAGATGCAGAACGATATTTACAAAGAGCAGAGATTGGCGACTGTGGTGCAGTAGGATTATTGCAGAGAGCATAGGTTGGAGACTTGTTTCGAGAATAAACCTTACAGAGAGCAGAGGTTGGAGACTACAGTACAGAAAGACTGTTACAAAGAGCAGAGTTTGGAGACCAGAGTACAGAAGGACTGTTGCAGAGTGCAGAGGTGAAAGAATGGGATGCAGTAGGACTGTTTCAGAGAGTAGATATTAAAGACTGGGGTGCAGAAAAACTGTTGCAGAGAGCAGAAGTTGGAGACTGGGGTGCAGAAAATTTGTTGCAGGGAGCAGAGGTTTCAGATTGGGGTGAAAAAGGACTGAACAGAGATCAGAGTTTAGAGATTGGGGTGCAGAAGAATCTTACAGAGAGCAGAGATTGGAGATTGGGGTTCAGAGGAACTGTTGCACAGAGCAGAGGTTGGAGACTGGTGTGCAGAAGGACTGTTACCGAGAGCAGAGATTGGAGACTGTGTGGCAGAAGTATCTTACATAGAGCAAAGGTTGGAGACTGAGGTGCAGACGAAATGTTACCGAGAGCAATGGTTGGAGATGGGGGTGCAGAAGGATTTTTGCAGGGAGCAGGGGTTGGAGACTGACATGCTGAAAGACTCAGACAACAGAGGTTGGAGAATGGGGTGCAGAAGGATCGTTGCAGAGAGCAGAGATTGGAAACTGGGTTGCAGAAGGACTATTACACAGAGCAGAGGTTGAAGGCTGGAGTGTAGAAGGACTGTTGCAGAGGGCAGAGTTTGGAAACTGGGATGCAGAAGGACTGTTACAGGGAGCAGATGTTAAAGACTGAGATGCAGAAGGACTGTTACAGAGAACAGAGGTTGGAGACTGGGGTGCAGAAGGACTGATACAGAAAGCAGAGGTTAGAGACTTGTTTTGAGAATAAACCTTACAGAGAGCAGAAGTTGGAGACTGCAGTACAGAAGGACAGTTACAGAGAGCAGAGTTTGGAGACAAGGGTACAGAAGGACTATTGCAGAGTGCAGAAGTGTGGAGAATGGGATGCAGTAGGACTGTTCAGAGAGTAGATGTAAAGACTGGGTTTCAGAAAAACTGTTGCAGAGAGCAGAAGTTGGAGACTGGGGTGCAGAAAAATTGTTGCAGGGAGCAGAGGTTTCAGACTGGGGTGAAAAAAGGACGGTTACAGAGAGCAGTCATTGGAGACGGTGTGGCAGAAGTATCTTACAGAAAGCAGAGATTGGAGACTGAGGTGCAGACGAAATGTTACCGAGAGCAATGGTTGGAGATGGGGTGCAGAAGGACTGTTGCCAAGACCAGAGGTTGGAGACTGTCGTGCAGAAGGACCATTGCAGAGAGCAGAGGTTGGAAGCTGGGGTGGAGAAGGATCGTTGCAGAGAGCAGAGGTTGGAGACTGGTGTGCAGAAGGACTGTTACGGAGAGCAGAGTTTGGAGACTTGGTTGCAGAAGGATCTTACAGAAAGCAGAGTTTCGAGACTGAGGTGCAGAAGGACTGTTACAGAAAGCAGAATTTGGAGACTGGGGTGCACAAGGATCCTTACAGAGAGTAGAGTTTTCAGACTGAGGTGCAGAAGGACTGTTGCAGAGAGAACAGCTTAAACCCTGGGGTGCAGAAGGAATGTTGCAGAAAGCAAAGTTCTGAGACTTGGGCGCAGAAGGACTGTTGCAGACAGCAGAGTTTGGGAGACTGAGATGAAGAAGGACTGTTACACAGAGTAGACGTTGGAGATTGGTTTGAAGAATTATGATACAGAAAGCTGAGGTGGGAGCCTGGGGTGCAGATGGACCGTTAAAATGTGCAGAGGTTTGAGACTGTCGTGCAGAAGGACTGTTTCAGAGAGCAGAGTTTGGAGACTGGGGTGCAGAAGGACTGCTAAGGAGAGCAGAGTTTGGAGACTGGGTTGCAGAAGGACTGTTATAGAGAGGAGACTTTTGAGGCTGGGTTGCAGAAGGATCTTACAGAGAGCAGAGGTTGGTGACTGAGGTGCAGGACGACTGTTACAGAGAGCAGTGGTTGGAGACTGGGGTGCAGAAGAATCATACAGAGAGCAGATGTTTCAGACTGAGGTGCAGAAGGACTGTTACAGAGAGGAGAGGATGGAGACTGAGGTGCAGAAGGAAGGTTACAGAGAGCAGAGTTTGGTGAATGAGGTGCAGAAGGACTGTTACAGAAAGCAGAGGTTGGAAATTGGGGTGCAGAGGGACCGTTACAGAGAGCAGAGGTTGGAGAGTTCGGTATACAAAGACTGTAACAGAGAGCAGAGGTTAGAGAATATGGTGCAGAAGGACTGTATCAGACAGCAGAGGTTGGAGACTGGGGTGCAGAAGAACTGATACCAAGAGCAGAGGTGGAAGACTGGGGTGTAGAAAAACTGTTGCAGAGAGCACAGGTTGGAGACTTGGGTGCAGAAGAACTGTTGCAGAGAGCAGAATTTGGAGACTGAGGTGCAGAAGACTGTTACAGAGAGCAGAGTTTGGAGACTGGTGTGCAGAAGGACTGTTGCAGATAGCAGAGGTTGGAAACTGGGGTGAAGAAGGACTGTTGCAGGGAGCAGGTGTTGGAGATATGGGTGCAGACGGACTTTTGCAGACAGTAGAGTTTGGAGACTGAGGTGCAGAAGACTGTTGTAGATAGCAGAGGTTGGAC
This sequence comes from Ictidomys tridecemlineatus, assembly GCF_052094955.1. Classification (NCBI taxonomy): domain Eukaryota; kingdom Metazoa; phylum Chordata; class Mammalia; order Rodentia; family Sciuridae; genus Ictidomys; species Ictidomys tridecemlineatus. The sequence goes on along the minus strand of NW_027522853.1, from coordinate 60,569 downwards.
ACTGGGGTGCAGAAGGACCGACACAGAAAGCAGAGGTTGGGGACTGAGGTGCAGAAGGACCATTACAGACAGCAGTGTTTGGAGACTGCAGTACAGGAGGACTGTTACAGAAGCAGGGGTTGGAGACTGGAGTGGAGAAGAACTGTTTCAGAGTGCAGACGTTGGAGACTGGTGTGCAGAAGAACTGTTGCAGAGAGTAGAGGTAGGAGACTGAGATGCAGAAAGACTGTTAAAGAGAGCAGAGTATGGAAACTGGGGTGCAGAAGGACTGATGCAGAGAGCACAGTTTGGAGACTGGGGTGCAGAAAGCTGTTACAGAGAGCATAGGTTGGAGACTGGGTGAAGAAGGGCTGTTACAGAGAGCAGAGTTTGGAGACTGGGTTGCAGAAGGATATTACGTAGAGCAGAGTTTGGAGACTGCGGTGCAGAAGGATTCTTACAGAGAGCAGAGGTTGGCGACTGGGGTGGAGTAGGATTATTGCAGATAGCAGAGGTTGGAGACTGGTGTGCAGAAGGATCCTTGCAGAGAGCAGAGTTTGGAGACTTGGGTGCAGAAGGACGTTTGCAGAGAGCAGATGTTTGAGACTGGGATGCAGAAGGATCATTGCAGAGAGAAGTGATTGGAAACTTGGTTTCAGAGGGACTGTTACACAGAGCAGAGTTTGAAGACTGAAGTGTAGAAGGACTGTTGCAGAGAGCAGAGTTTGGAGACTGGAATGCAGAAACACTGTTCCAGATAGCAGAGTTGGAAACTGGGGTGAAGAAAGACTCTTGGAGAGAACAGGTTATGGAGACATGGGTGCAGAAGGACTTCTGCAGAGAGTAGAATTTGGAGACTGAGGTTCAGAAGGACTGTTGCAGATAGCAGAGGTTGGAGACTAGGGTGCAGAAGGACTGATACATAAAGCAGAGGTTGGGGTATGAGGTTCAGAAGGACCATTACAGAAAGCAGAGTTTGGAGACTGCAATACAGGAGGACTGTTACAGAGAGCAGAGGTTGAAGACTGGAGTGGAGAAAAACTGTTTCAGAGTGCAGACGTTGGGGAATGGTGTGCAGAAGAACTGTTGCAGAGAGTAGAGTTAAAAGACTGAGATGTGGAAAGACTGTTAAAGATAGCAGAGTTTGTAGACTGGGGTGCAGAAGGCTGTTACAGAGAACAGAGGTTGGAGACTGGGTACAGAAGGGCTGTTACAGAGAGCAGAGTTTGGAGACTGGGTTGCAGAAGAATGTTACGTAGAGCAGAGTTTCGAGACTGTGGTGCAGAATGATTGTTACAGAGAGCAGAGGTTGGAGACTGGTGTGCAGAAGGATCATTGCAGAGAGCAGAGGTTGGAGACTTGGGTGCAGAAGGACGGTTGCAGAGAGCAGATGTTGAAGACGGGGTTTCAGAAGGATCGTTGCAGAGAGCAGAGATTGGAAACTGGGTTACAGAAGAATATTACGTAGAGCAGAGTTTGGAGACTGTTGTGCAGAAGGATTGTTACAGAGAGCAGAGGTTGGCGACTGGGGTGCAGTAGGATTATTGCAGACAGCAGAGGTTGGAGACTGGTGTGCAAAAGGATCCTTGCAGAGAGCAGAGGATGAAGACTTGGGTGCAGAAGGACGGTTGCAGAGAGCAGATGTTGCAGACTGGGATGCAGAAGGATCGTTGCAGAGAGCAGAGATTGGAAACTGGGTTGCAGAAGGACTGTTACACAGAGCAGAGGTTGAAGACTGGATTGTAGAAGGACTGCTGCAGAGAGCAGAGTTTGGAGACTGGGGTGCAGAAGGACTGTTACAGAGAACAGATTTTAAAGACTGAGATGCAGAAGGATTGTTACAGAGAGCCGAGATTGGCGACTGTGGCGCAGTAGGATTATTGCAGAGAGCAGAGGTTGGAGACTTGTTTCGAGAATAAACCTTACAGAGAGCAGAGGTTGGAGACTACAGTACAGAAGGACTGTTACAGAGAGCAGAGTTTGGAGACCAGGGTACAGAAGGACTGTTGCAGAGTGCAGAGGTGGGAGAATGGGATGCAGTAGGACTGTTTCAGAGAGTAGATGTTAAAAACTGGGGTGCAGAAAAACTGTTGCAGAGAGCAGAAGTTGGAGACTGGGGTGCAGAAAATTTGTTGCAGGGAGCAGAGGTTTCAGACTGGGGTGAAAAAGGACTGTTACGGAGATCAGAGTTTGGAGATTGCGGTGCAGAAGAATCTTACAGAGAGCAGAGATTGGAGATTGGGGTTCTAAGGAACTGTTGCAGAGAGCAGAGGTTGGAGACTGGTGTGCAGAAGGACTGTTACCGAGAGCAGAGATTGGAGACTGTGTGGCAGAAGTATCTTACATAGAGCAGAGGTTGGAGACTGAGGTGCAGACGAAATGTTACCGAGAGCAATGGTTGGAGTCGGGGGTGCAGAAGGATTTTTGCAGGGAGCAGGGGTTGGAGACTGACATGCTGAAAGACTCTTGCAGACAACAGAGGTTGGAGAATGGGGTGCAGAACGATCGTTGCAGAGAGCAGAGATTGGAAACTGGGATGCAGAAGGACTGTTACAGAGAGCAGATATTAAAGACTGAGATGCAGAAGGACTGTTACAGAGAGCAGAGGTTGGAGACTGGGGTGCAGAAGGACTGATACAGAAAGCAGAGGTTAGAGACTTGTTTCGAGAATAAACCTTACAGAGAGCAGAGGTTGGAGACTGCAGTACAGAAGGACTGTTACAGAGAGCAGAGTTTGGAGACCAGGGTACAGAAGGACTATTGCAGAGTGCAGAAGTGGGAGAATGAGATGCAGTAGGACTGTTTCAGAGAGTAGATGTTAAAGACTGGAATGCAGAAAAACTGTTGCAGAGAGCAGAAGTTGGAGATTTGGGTGCAGAAAAATTGTTGCAGGGAGCAGAGTTTTCAGACTGGGGTGAAAAATGACTGTTACAGAGGGCAGACATTGGAGATGGTGTAGAAGAAGTATCTTACAGAGAGCAGAGACTGGAGACTGAGGTGCAGACGAAATGTTACCGAGAGCAATGGTTAAAGACGGGGGTGCAGAAGGACTGTTGCCAAGACCAGAGGTTGGAGACTGTCGTGCAGAAGGACCGTTGCAGAGAGCAGAGGTTGGAAACTGGGGTGGAGAAGGATCGTTACAGAGAGCAGAGGTTGGAGACTGGTGTGCAGAAGGACTGTTACGGAGAGCAGAGTTTGGAGACTTGGTTGCAGAAGGATCTTACAGAAAGCAGAGTTTCGAGACTGAGGTGCAGAAGGACTGTTACAGAAAGCAGAGTTTGGAGACTGGGGTGCACAAGGATCCTTACAGAGAGTAGAGTTTTCAGACTGAGGTGCAGAAAAACTGTTGCAGAGAGTACAGGTTAAACCCTGGGGTGCAGAAGGAATGTTGCAGAAAGCAAAGTTCTGAGACTTGGGTGCAGAAAGACTGTTGCAGACAGCAGAGTTTGGAGACTGAGATGAAGAAGGACTGTTACACAGAGTAGACGTTAGAGATTGGTTTGAAGAATTATGATACAGAAAGCTGAAGTGGGAGCCTGGGGTTCAGAAGGACCGTTAAAATGTGCAGAGGTTTGAGACTGTCGTGAAGAAGGACTGTTTGAGAGCAGAGTTTGGAGACTGCGGTGCAGAAGGACTGTTACAGAGAGCAAATTTTAAAGAGTGAGATGCAGAAGGATTGTTACAGAGAGCCGAGATTGGCGACTGTGGCGCAGTAGGATTATTGCAGAGAGCAGAGGTTGGAGACTTGTTTCGAGAATAAACCTTACAGAGAGCAGAGGTTGGAGACTACAGTACAGAAGGACTGTTACAGAGAGCAGAGTTTGGAGACCAGGGTACAGAAGGACTGTTGCAGAGTGCAGAGGTGGGAGAATGGGATGCAGTAGGACTGTTTCAGAGAGTAGATGTTAAAAACTGGGGTGCAGAAAAACTGTTGCAGAGAGCAGAAGTTGGAGACTGGGGTGCAGAAAATTTGTTGCAGGGAGCAGAGGTTTCAGACTGGGGTGAAAAAGGACTGTTACAGAGATCAGAGTTTGGAGATTGCGGTGCAGAAGAATCTTACAGAGAGCAGAGATTGGAGATTGGGGTTCTAAGGAACTGTTGCAGAGAGCAGAGGTTGGAGACTGGTGTGCAGAAGGACTGTTACCGAGAGCAGAGATTGGAGACTGTGTGGCAGAAGTATCTTACATAGAGCAGAGGTTGGAGACTGAGGTGCAGACGAAATGTTACCGAGAGCAATGGTTGGAGTCGGGGGTGCAGAAGGATTTTTGCAGGGAGCAGGGGTTGGAGACTGACATGCTGAAAGACTCTTGCAGACAACAGAGGTTGGAGAATGGGGTGCAGAAGGATCGTTGCAGAGAGCAGAGATTGGAAACTGGGATGCAGAAGGACTGTTACAAAGAGCAGATGTTAAAGACTGAGATGCAGAAGGACTGTTGTAGAGAGCAGAATTTGGAGACTGAGGTGCAGAAGGACTGTTACAGAGAGCAGAGTTTGGAGACTGGTGTGCAGAAGGACTGTTGCAGATAGCAGAGGTTGGAAACTGGGGTGAAGAAGGACTGTTGCAGGGAGCAGGTGTTGGAGATATGGGTGCAGACGGACTTTTGCAGAGAGTAGAGTTTGGAGACTGAGGTGCAGAAGACTGTTGTAGATAGCAGAGGTTGGACACTGGGGTGCAGAAGGACTGACACAGAAAGCAGAGGTTGGGGACTGAGGTGCAGAAGGACCATTACAGACAGCAGTGTTTGGAGACTGCAGTACAGGAGTACTGTTACAGAGAGCAGTGGTTGGAGACTGGAGTGGAGAAGAACTGTTTCAGAGTGCAGACGTTGGAGACTGGTGTGCAGAAGAACTGTTGCAGAGAGTAGAGGTAGGAGACTGAGATGCAGAAAGACTGTTAAAGAGAGCAGAGTATGGAAACTGGGGTGCAGAATGACTGATGCAGAGAGCACAGTTTGGAGACTGGGGTGCAGAAAGCTGTTACAGAGAGCATAGGTTGGAGACTGGGTGAAGAAGGGCTGTTACAGAGAGCAGAGTTTGGAGACTGGGTTGCAGAAGGATATTACGTAGCGCAGAGTTTAGAGACTGCGGTGCAGAAGGATTCTTACAGAGAGCAGAGGTTGGCGACTGGGGTGGAGTAGGATTATTGCAGATAGCAGAGGTTGGAGACTGGTGTGCAGAAGGATCCTTGCAGAGAGCAGAGTTTGGAGACTTGGGTGCAGAAGGACGTTTGCAGAGAGCAGATGTTTGAGACTGGGATGCAGAAGGATCATTGCAGAGAGAAGTGATTGGAAACTGGGTTTCAGAGGGACTGTTACACAGAGCAGAGTTTGAAGACTGAAGTGTAGAAGGACTGTTGCAGAGAGCAGAGTTTGGAGACTGGAATGCAGAAACACTGTTCCAGATAGCAGAGTTGGAAACTGGGGTGAAGAAAGACTGTTGCAGAGAACAGGTTTTTGAGACATGGGTGCAGAAAGACTTTTGCAGAGAGTAAAATTTGGAGACTGAGGTTCAGAAGGACTGTTGCAGATAGCAGAGGTTGGAGACTAGGGTGCAGAAGGACTGATACATAAAGCAGAGGTTGGGGTATGAGGTTCAGAAGGACCATTACAGAAAGCAGAGTTTGGAGACTGCAATACAGGAGGACTGTTACAGAGAGCAGAGGTTGAAGACTGGAGTGGAGAAAAACTGTTTCAGAGTGCAGACGTTGGGGAATGGTGTGCAGAAGAACTGTTGCAGAGAGTAGAGTTAAAAGACTGAGATGCGGAAAGACTGTTAAAGATAGCAGAGTTTGGAGACTGGGGTGCAGAAGGACTGATACTGAGAGCAGAGTTTGTAGACTGGGGTGCAGAAGGCTGTTACAGAGATCAGAGGTTGGAGACTGGGTACAGAAAGGCTGTTACAGAGAGCAGAGTTTGGAGACTGGGTTGCAGAAGAATGTTACGTAGAGCAGAGTTTCGAGACTGTGGTGCAGAAGGATTGTTACAGAGAGCAGAGGTTGGAGACTGGTGTGCAGAAGGATCGTTGCAGAGAGCAGAGGTTGGAGACTTGGGTGCAGAAGAACGGTTGCAGAGAGCAGATGTTGAAGACGGGGATGCAGAAGGATCGTTGCAGAGAGCAGAGATTGGAAACTGGGTTACAGAAGAATATTACGTAGAGCAGAGTTTGGAGACTGTTGTGCAGAAGGATTGTTACAGAGAGCAGAGGTTGGCGACTGGGGTGCAGTAGGATTATTGCAGAGAGCAGATGTTGGAGACTGGTGTGCAGAAGGATCCTTGCAGAGAGCAGAGGATGGAGACTTGGGTGCAGAAGGACAGTTGCAGAGAGCAGATGTTGCAAACTGGGATGCAGAAGGATCGTTGCAGAGAGCCGAGATTGGCGACTGTGGCGCAGTAGGATTATTGCAGAGAGCAGATGTTGGAGACATGTTTCGAGAATAAATCTTACAGAGAGCAGAGGTTGGAGACTGCAGTACAGAAGGAATGTTACAGAGAGCAGAGTTTGGAGACCAGGGTACAGAAGGACTGTTGCAGAGTGCAGAGGTGTGAGAATGGGATGCAGTAGGACTGTTTCAGAGAGTAGATGTTAAAGACTGGGGTGCAGAAAAACTGTTACAGAGAGCAGAGTTTGGAGAGTGGGGTGCAGAAGGACTGTTTAAGAGAGCAGAGGTTGGAGACTGGGGTATAGAAGGACTGTTGTATAGAGCAGATGTTGGAGATTGGGGTGCAAAAGACTGTTGCAGAGAGCAGAGGTTGGAGACTGAGGTGTAGAAAGACTGTTACAGAGTGCAGATATTTGAGACTGTGGTGCAGAAGGATCGTTGCAGAGAGCAGTAGTTGGAGACTGAGGTGCAGAAAGATCATTTCAGAGAGCAGAGGTTAGAGTCTGGGGGGCAGAAGGACTATTACAGAGAGCACACTAGAAAACTCGGGTGCAGAAGGAATGTTGCAGAGAGCAGAGGGTGGAGACGGGGGTGCAGGAGGACTTTTGCAGAAACCAGAGGTTGGAGACTTAGGTGCAGAAAGACTGTTAAAGAGACAAGAGTTTGGAGACTGGGGTACAGGAGGACTTATTGAAAAATCAGATGTTAAAGACTGGGGTGCAGAAGGACGGATAAAGAGAGCAGAGGTTGGAGACTCCGGTACAGAAGGACTGCTATAGAGCAGAAGATAAAGACTGGGGTGCAGAACGACTGTTGCAGAGAACAGAGGTTGGAGACAAGAGTGCAGAAGCACCATTGCAGAGAGCAGAGGTTGGAGACTGAGGTGCAGAATTATTGTTACAGAGAGCAGAGTTTGGAGACTGAGTTCCAGAGGAATGTTACAGTGAGCAGAGGTTGGAGACTGGTGTGCAGATGATCTTACACAGAGCAGAGGTTTGAGACTGTTGTGCAGAAGGACTGTTGCAGAGAGCAGAGGTTGGAGACTGGGGTGCAGAAGGATTGTTAAAGAGAGCAGAGTTTTCAGACTGAGGTACAGAAGATCTGCTGCAGAGAGCAGATGTTGGAGACTGGGTGCACATGGACTGCTGCAGCGAGCATAGCTTGGAGAAAGGGTGCAGTTGGATTGTTGTAGAGAGCAGAGGTTGGAGACAGGGGTCCAGAAGGACAGATATAGAGAGCAGAGTTTGGAGACTGGGGTGAAGAAAGCCTCTTACAGAGAGCAAAGTTTCAAGACTGGGGTGCACGATGACTGTTACAGAGAGCAGAGTTTGGAGATTTGGTTGCAGAAGGATTTTACAGAGAGCAGAGGTTGGAGACTGAGGTGCAGAAGCACTGTTACAAAGAGTACAATTTGGAGACTGAGTAGCAGAAGGATCATTGCAGAGAGCAGAGCTTGGAGACTGAGGTTGAGAAGGATTGATACAGAGAGCAGAGGTTGGAGACTGGGGTGCAAAAAGACTGTTGCAGAGAGCAGAGGTTTTATACTGGGGTGTAGAAGGACTGTTGCAGTTAGGAGAGGTAGGAGATTGGGCTCCAGTAAAACCCTTACAGAGAGCAGTGTTTGAAGACTGCAGTACAGAAGGCCTGTTACAGAGAGCAGAGGTTGGAGACTGGGGTGGAAAAGAACTGTTGCAGAGAGTAGATGTTGGAGACTGTGATGCAGAAGGACTGATGCAGAGAACAGAGGTTGGAGACTCGGGTGCAGAAGACCGTTGAAGAGAGCAGAGGTTGGAGACTGGGGTGCAAAAGAATCTTACAGTGAGCAGAGGTTGGAGTCTGAGATGCAGGAGGACTGTGGCAGAGAGCAGACATTATAGACTTGGGTGAAGAAGGATTGTTGCAGAGAGCAGAGGTTAAAGACTGAGGTGAAGAAGGACTGTTACAGAGAGAATATTTTTTAGACTGTGGTCCAGGACTGATACAGAAAACAGATGTTGGAGACTGGGGTGCAGAATGATTCTTGCACACAGCAGAGGTTGGAGACTGGGTTGCAGAAAGACTGTTGCATAGAGCAGAGGTTGGAGACTTAGGTGCAGAAGGACTGTTACAGAGAGGAGAGGTTGGAGCCTGTTGTTCAGAAGGACTGATACAGAAAGCAGAGTTTGGAGACTGGGGTGCAGAAGGACCATTAGAGAGAAGAGGTTGGAGATTGTGGTACAGAAGAACTGTTATAGAGATCAGAGTTTGGAGACTGCGGTGCAGAAAGACTGTTGCAGAAAACACAGGTTGGAGACTGGGTGCAGAAGGATCGTGGCAGAGATCAGAGTGTTCAGACTGAAGTGCACAAAGACTAATGTAGAGAGCAGATGTTAGAGACTGGGTGCAAAATGACTGTGGCAGAGAGCAGGGGTTGGAGACTTGTGTGCATATGGACTGTTCCAGAGAGTAGATGTTGGATACTGGGGTACAGAAAGCCTGTTTCAGACAGCAGAGTTTTGAGAAGTGGTGCAGAATGACTGTTACAGAGAGCATAGTTTAGTGATTAGTTTGCAAAAGGATCTTACAGAGAGTAGAATTTGGAGACTGAGATGTAGAATAACTGTTACAGAGAGTTGAGTTTGAAGACTGACCTGCAGAAGGACAATTGCAGAGAGCAGAGTTTGAAGACTGAGGTGCAGAAGGACTGTTAAAGAGAGCAGAGGTTGAAGACTGAGGTGCAGAAGGACTGATACAGAATGCAGAGTTTTGAGACTGGGTTGCAGAAGGACCATTACAGAAAGCAGAGGTTGGCGACTGAGGTGCAGAAGGACTGTTGTAGAGAACAGAGGTTGGAGACTGGGGTGCAGAAGGATTTTTGCAGAGAGCAGTGGTTGGAGACTGGGTTGCAGAGGACTGTTTCAGAGAGCAAGGATAGATACTGAGGTTCAGAAGGACCGTTACAGAGAGCAAAGGTTGGAGACTGGGGTGCTGGACTGATACAGAAAGCAGAGGTTGGAGACTAGAATGCAGAAGGGCTGTTACAGAGAGCAGAGATTGGAGACTGGGGTACAAAAGGACTTTTACAGATTGCAGAGATTGGAGACTGGGAAGCGGAAGGACTGTTGCAAGAACAGATATTTAAGACAGGGTTGCAGAAGGACAATTGCAGAGAGCAGAGGTTTGAGACTGATGTGCAGAAGGATTGTAACAGAGAGCAGAGTTTGGAGACTGGGGTACAGAAGCATATTACAGTGAGCAGAGGTTGGAGACTGGGTTGAAGAAGGACTGCTGCAGAGAGCAGAATTTGGAGACTGGGGTGCAGAAGGATTGTTACAGAGAGCAGAGGTTGGATACTAGGGTGCAGAAGGACTTGTGCATAGAGCAGAAGTTGGAGATTTGGGTACAGAAGGAACTGTTGCAGAGAGAAGAGGTTGGAGACTGAGGTGCAGAAGGACTGTTATAGAGAGCAGAGGATTGAGACAGGGGTGCAGAAGAAATGATTCAAAATTCAGAGATTGAAAACTGGGGTACAAGAGGACCGTTAGAGAGAGCAGAGGTTGGAGACTTTAGTACAGAAGTACTCTTACAAAGAGCAGAGTTTGGAGACTGAGGTGCAGAAAGACTGTTGCAGAGAGCAGACGATGGAGACTGGGTTTTAGAAGAACTGTAGCAGAGAGAAGACGTTGGAGACTAAGGTGAAGAAGGACAGTTACAAAGAGCAGAGGTTGGAGACTGGAGTGCAGAAGGACTGATACAGAAAGCAGAGTTTGGAGATCCGGGTGCAGAAGTATCGTTACAGAGAGCAGAGTTTCGAGAATGCAGTACAGAAGGACTCTTACAGAGAGCAGAGTTTGGAGACTGGGGTGGAGAATGACTGTTGCAGATAGTATATGTTGGAGACTGGGGTGCAGAAGGAATGTTGCAGAGAGCAGAGGATGGAAACTGGGATGCACCAGGACTGTTGCAGAAAGCAGAGGTTGCAGACTGAGTTGCAGAAGGACTCTTACAGACCGCAGAGTTTGGAGACTGTGGTGCAAAATGACTGATACAGAAAGCAGAGGTTGGATACTGGGGTGCATAAGGACCCTTACGGAGAACAGAGGTTGGAGACTGCGGTACAGAAGGACTGGTACCAAGAGAAGAGGTTGGCGACTGGCGTGCAGAAGAACTGATGTAGAGAACAGAGGTTGAAGCCTGTGGTGCATACGGATCCTTTGGTCGAGCAGAGTATGGAGATTGGGGTATAGAAGGACTGTGGCAGAGAGCAGAGGTTGGAGACTGGAGTGTAGAAAGACTGTTGTAGAGAGCAGACGTTGGAGACTGGGGTGCAGAAGGATCAGTTGGGCGAGCAGAGCATGGAGACTGGGGTGTAGGAGGACTGTTACAGAGAGCAGAGGTTGGAGACTGGGGTGTCGAAGGACTGTTTCAGAGAGCAGATGTTGGAGACTTGGGTGCAGAAAGACTGTTGCATAGAGCAGAGATTGGAGACTGAGGTACAGAAGGACTGTTACAGAGAGTAGAGGTTAGAGACTTGGGTGCAGATGTATTATTGCAGAGAGCAGAATTTTCAGACTTAGGTACAGAAGAACTGTTGCAGAGAGCAGATGTTGGAGACTGGGGTTCACAAGGACTGTTGCAGCGAGCAGAGTTTGGAGACTGGGTTGCCAAAGGATCTTTGCAGAGAGAAAAGGTTGGACACTGAGGTGCGGAAGGATCATTGTGAAGAGCCGAGGTTCGAGACTGGGGTGCAGAAGAATCATTAAAGAGAGCAGAGTTTGGAGACTGGGGTGCAGAAGGAATGTTGCAGTGAGCAGAGGTTGGAGACTTGGAGGCAGAAGGACTGTCAGAAAGCAGAGGTTGGACACTGGGGTGCAGAAGGACTTATAGAGAAAGCAGATGTTGGAGAATCCGGTACAGAAGGACTGTTATAGAGACCATAGGTTGGAGACTGGGGTGCAGAAGACTGTTGCACAAAACAGAGTTTAGAGACTGGGGTGCAGAAGGACCCTTGCAGAGAGCAGAGGTTGGAGTCTGAGGTGCAGAATTATTGTTACAGAGAGCAGAGTTTGGAGACTAGGTTGAAGAAGAACTGTTATAGTGAGCAGCGGTTGGCGATTGGTGTGCAGAAGGATTTCGCAGAGAGCAGAGGTTGGAGACTGTGGTGCAGAAGGCCTCTTACAGAGAGCAGAGGTTGGAGAGTGGAGTGCAGAAGGCCTATTACAGAGAGCACAGGTTGGAGACTGGGGTGCAGAAGGACTGTCACAGAGAGCAGAGTTGCACACTGGGTTTCAGAAGGGTCTTACAGAGAGATGAGTTTGGAGCCTGAGGTACAGAAGGACTGTTACAGAGAGCAGAGGTTGGAGATGGGGTGCAGAAGGATTATTGCAGAGAGCAGAGTTTTCAGACTGAGATACAAAAGAACTGATGCAGAGAGCAGATGTTGTAGACTGGGTTGCACAAGGACTGTTGCAGCGAGCAGAGGGTAGAGACAGGGGTGCAGATGGACTGATAGAGACAGCAGAGTTTGGAGTCTGGGGTGCAGAAGGCCTTTTAAAGAGAGCAGAATTTAGAGACTGGGTTGCAGAAGGATCTTACAGAGTGCAGATTTGTAGACTGAGGCGCAGAAACACTGTTAATTAGAGTAGAGGTTGGAGACAGAGGTCCAGAAGGACCGTTGTAGAGAGCAGAGGTTGGATACTGAGGTGCAGAAGGATTGTTACAGAGAGCAGAGGATGAAAACTGGGATGCAGAAGGACTGTTGCAGAGAGCAGAGTTTTTACACAGGGATGTAGAAGGACTGTTGCAGAGAGTAGAGGTTGGAGACTAAGATGCAGATGGACAGTTACACATAGCACAGTTTGGAGACTGGGAATCAGAAGGACTGATACAGAAAGCAGAGGTAGGAGACTTGGGTGCAGAAGTACCCTTAAAGAGAGCAGAAGTTGGATAATGCAGTACAGAAGGATATTACGGAGAGCAGAGTTTGGAGACTGGGTTGGAGAATGACTGTTGCAGAGAGCAGATGTTGGAGACTGGGGTGCAAAAGGACTGTTGCATAGAGCAGAGGATGGAGAGTGTGGTGCAGAAGGACTCTTTCAGAGAGCAGACGTTGCAGACTGAGTTGCAGAAGGACTGTTACAGAGGGCAGAGTTTGGAGACTATGGTGCAAAACCACTGATACAGAAAGCAGATGTTGGGTACGGGGGTGCCTAAAAACCCTAACGGAGAACAGAGGTTGCAGACTGTGGTACAGAAGGACTGTTACAGAGAGCAGAAGTTGGATACTGGGGTGCAGAAGAACTGATGTAGAGAACAGATGTTCGAGACTGGGGTGCAGAAGTATCGTTGGGGCGATCACAATATGGAGACTGGGGTGTAGAAGAACTGTTGCAGAGAGCAGAGGTTGAAGACTGGGTTGTCGAAGGACTGTTTCAGAGAGCAGATGTTGGAGACTTGGGTGCAGAAGGACTGTTGCATAGGGCAGAGATTGGAGAATGAGGTTCAGAAGGACTTTTACAGAGAGTAGAGGTTGAAGACTGGTGGTCAGATGGATTATTGCAGAGAGCAGAGATTTCAGACTGATGTACAGAAAAACTGTTGCAGAGAGCAAATGTTGGAGACTGGGGTTCACAAGGACTGTTGCAGCGAGAAGAAGTTTGAGACTGCCGTGCCAAGGATCTTTCCAGAGAGCAGAGCTTGGAGACCGAGGTGCAGAAGGATCATTGTGGAGAGCAGAGGTTTGAGACTGCGGTGCAGAAGGATCATTACAAAGAGCAGAGTTTGGAGACTGGCGTGCAGAAGGAATGTTTCAGAGAGCAGAGGTTGGAGACTGGGGTGCAGAAGGACTGATAGAGAAAGCAGATGTTGGAGACTGGGGTGCAGAAGGACTGTTACAGAGGGCAATGGTTGGAGAATCCGGTACAGAAGGACAGTTACAGTGAGCAGAGGTTGGAGACTGGTGTGCAAAAAGATCTTAAAGAGAGCAGATGTTGGAGAGTGGGGTGCAAAAGGACTGTAGTAGAGAGCAGAGGTTGGAGACTGGGGTGCAGAATATCATTGCAGAGAGTAGAAGTTGGAGACTGGGGTTCTGAAGGCCTCTTACAGAGAGCAGAGTTTGAAGACTGGGATACAGAAGGCCTATTACAGAGAGCAGAGTTTAGAGACTGGGTGCAGAAGGACTGTTACAGACAGCAGAGTTTGAATACTGGGTTTCCGAAGGGTCATACAGAGAGCAGAGTTTGGAGACTGAAGTACAGAAGGACTGTTACTAAGAGCAGAGGTTGGAGACTGGGTGCAGAAGGATTATTGCAGAGAGCATGGATTTCAGACTGAGGTACACAAGAACTGTTGCAGAGAGATGATGTTGTAGACTGGGTTACACAAGGACTGTTACAGCGAGCACAGGTATGAGACTGGGGTGCAGAAGGATCGTTGCAGGGAGCAGAGTTTGGAGACTGGGGTGTAGATGGACTGACACAGAGAGCAGAGTTTGGAGACTGGGCTGTAGAAAGACTGTTGCAGAAAACAGAGTTTGGAAACTGGGGTGCAGAAGGACTGTTGCAGAGAGCAGAGTTTGGAGATAGGTTTCAGAAAAACAGTTACAGCGAGCAGGGGTGGGATACTGGTGTGCAGAAGGATCTTACAGAGAGCAGAGGTAGGAGACTGGGGTGCACAAGGACTGTTTCAGAGAGAAGAGGTAGGATACTGGGGTGCAGAAAGATCGTTGCAGAGAGTAGAGGTTGGAGGCTGGGGTGCAGAAGGCCTCTTACAGAGAGCAGAGTTTGGAGGCTGGGATGCAGAAGGCCTGTTACAGAGAGCAGAGGTTGGAGACTGTGGTGCAGAAGGACAGTTACAGAGAGAAAAGTTTGCAGACTGGGTTTCAGAAGGGTCTTACAGAGAGCAGAGGTAGGAGACAGAGGTACAGAAAGACTGTTATAGAGAGCAGAGTTTGGAGACTGGGGTGTAGAAGGACTGTTTAAGAGAGCAGATGTTAGAGATTTGTGCACAGAAGGATTGTTGCATAGAGCAGAGATTGAAGATTGAGGTACAGAAGAACTGTTGCAGAGAGCAGAGGTTGGAGACTGGGTTGCACAAGGACTGTTGCAGAGAGCAGAGGTTGGAGACTGGGTTGCACAAGGACTGTTGAGCGAGTAGAGGTTGGAGACTGGGGTGCAGAAGGATCGTTGCAGAGAGCAGAGGCTGGAGACTGGGGTGCAGATGGACTGATACAGAGAGCAGAGGTTGGAGACTGGGGTGCAGAAGGCCTGTTACAGAGCAGAGTTTGGAGACTGGGGTGCAGAAGGATCTTACAAAGAGCAAAGTTTGGAGACTGAGGGGCAGAAGGACCCTTGCAAAGAGCAGAGGGTGAAGACTGAGGTGCAGAAAGATAGTTACAGAGAAAAGAGATTGGAGACTGGGGTGCAGAAAAACTTTTGCTGAGAGCAGAGGTTTTACACTGGGGTGTCAAAAGGACTGTTGCAGAGAGTAGAGGTTGGAGATTGGGGTCCAGAAGGACTGTTACAGAGAGCAGAGTTTGGAGACTAGGGTGGAGAAGGACTGTTGGAGAGAGCAGATGCTAGAGACTGGGGTGCAAAAGGAAAGTTGCAGAGAGCAGAGGAAAAAGACTGGAGTGCAGAGGTATTCTTGGGGTGAGCAGAGTATGGAGAATGGGGTGTAGAAGGACTGTTACAGAGAGCAGAGTTTAGAGACTAGGGTTTAAAGGACTTTTTCAGAGAGCAGACGTTGGAGACTTGGGTGAACAAGAACTGTTGCATAGAGCAGAGGATGGAGACTGAGATGCAGAAGACGGTTACAGAAAGCATATTTTGAAGACTGGGGTGCAGAAGGACTGTTACAGAGAGCAGACTTTGGAGACTGGTGTGCAGAAGGATCGGTGCAGAGAGCAGAGTTTGGAGACTGGGGTTCAGAAGGATTGTTAGAGAGAGCAGAGGCTGGAGACTGTGGTGCAGAAGGACTTTTACTGAGAGCACAGGTTGGAGACTGGGGTGCAGAAGGACTTTTACAGAGAGCACAGATTAAAGACTGAGGTGCAGAAAAACTGTTGCAGAGAGCAAAGTTAGGAGACTGGGGTACAGAGGAGTGTTACAGAGAGCAGAGTTTAGAGACAGGGGTGCAGAAGGACTGTTGCTGATAGCAGAGGTTGGAGACTGTGGTGGAGAAGGATCATTGAAGAGAGAAGAGTTTGGAGTCTTGGGGCAAAAGGCCTTTAACATACAGAAGAGGTTGGAGACTGGGGTGAAGAAGGCCTGTTACAGAGAGCAGTTCTTGGAGACTGGGGTTCAGAAGGACAGTTACAGAGATCAAAGTTTGGAGACTGGGTTGCAAAAGAATCTTACTGAGAGCAGAGGTTGGAGAATGAGAAACAGAAGGACTGTAAGAGAGAGCAGAGGTTGGAGACTGAGGTGCAGAAGGATCGTTGGATAGAGCAGTGTTTAGAGACTGCAGTGTAGAAGGACTGATACAGAAAGCAGAGGTTTAAGACTGGGGTGCAGAAGGACCCATACAGAGAACAGAGGTTGGAGACTGAAAGACTCTTACAGAGAGCAGACGTTGGAGACTGGGGTGCAGAATGACTGTTGTAGAGAGCAAAGGTTGGAGACTGGTTTACAGAAGGACCATTGCAGAAAGAAGAGGTTGGATACTGGGTTTCAGAAGGATCTTACAGAGAGCAGAGTTTTGACACTGAGGTGCAGAAGGACTGTGGCAGAGAGAAGATGTTGGAGATTGAGGCGCTGAAGGACTGTAACAGAGAGCAGAAGTTGGAGTCTGAGGTGCAGAAAGACTGTTACAGAGAGCACAGGTTGGAGACTGGGGTGCAGAAGAACTGATACAGAAAGCAGAGTTTCAAGACTGTGGTGCAGAAAACCCCTTACAGGGAGCAGAGGTTGGAGACTGGGGTGGAGATTGACTGTTGCAGAGAGCAGAGGATGGAGACTGGGGTGCAGAAGGACTCTTGCAGAGAGCAGAGTTTGAAGACTGGTTGCAGAAGGACTGTTTCAGAGAGCAGAGGTTGCAGAGTGAGATGCAGAATGACGGTTACAGAGAGCAGAGTTTGGAGACTGTGGTGCAGAAGAACTGATATAGAAAGTAGAGGTGGGAGACTGGGTTGCAAAAGGACCCTTACAGAGAACAGAGTTTGGAGACTGCAGTACAGAAGGACTGTTGTAGAGAACAAGGTTGGAGACTGGGGTTAAGTGGTACCAATGAAGAGAGCAGAGGTTGGAGACTGGGGTGCAGAAAGAATGTTACAGAGAGCACAGGTTTGAGACTGAGGTGCAGAAAGACTGTTACAGAAAGCAGAGGTTGGAAATTGGGGTGTAGAAGGACCGTTACAGTCAAGAGAGTTTGGAGACTGCTGTACAGAAGAACTGTTACACAGAGCAGATCTCGGAGACTAGAAAGCAGCAGGACTGTTGCAGAGGACAAAAGTTGGAGACTGGGGTGGAGAAGAAATGTTACAGAGAGAAGAGTTTGGAAACTGGAGTGCAGAAGGATCTTACGGAGAGCAGATTCTGGAGACTGTGGTGCAAAGGACTGTTGCACAGAGCAGAAGTTGGAGACTGGGGTCCAGATAAATCACTGCAGAGAGCAAATTTTAGAGACTGAGGTGCAGAAGGACTGTTACAGAGAGCAGAGTTTGGAGACTGAGGTGCAGAAGAACAGTTACAGAGAGCAGAGGTTGGTCACGAGGGTGCAGAAGGACTGTTGCCGAGAGCAGAGGTTGGAGGCTGGGGTGGAGAATAATCATTGCAAAGAGAAGAGGGTGGAGACTGGGGATCTGAAGGCCTGTTACAGAAAGCAGATTCAAGACTTGGTTGCAGTCTGTCCTATTCTCTACAGAATACATCAGACACTAGAAAGGCAATATGTCAATCAATGGAAGGGTAACTGATGTGAAACAGCAATCTGTATACGGGGTAAAGTTGGGAGTTCATAACCCACTTGAATCAAACTGTGAAAGATGATGTATTAAGAACTGTGTAATGTTTTGAACGACCAACAATAAAAAAAATAAAAAATAAAATAAAAAAAAAAGACTTGGTTGCAAAAATCCTGTTACAGAGAGCAGAGGTTGGAAACTATTCTGCAGAAGGACTGTTACAGAGAGCAGAGTTTGGAGACTGGGTTGCAGAAGGGTCTTAAGAGAGCAGATGTAGTAGACTGAGGTGCAGAAGGATTTTTGCAAAAAAAGAGTTTTTAGACTGAGTTGCTGAAGGACTGTTGCAGAGAGCAAATGTTGGAGACTGGTGTGCAGAAGCACTGTTGCAGAGAGCAGAGGTTGGAGACTGGGGTGAAGAAGGATCGGTGCAGAGAGCAGAGGTTGGCGACTTGTGTGCAGAAGGATTGTTACAGAGAGCAGAGTTTGGAGACTGGGTTGGAGAAGGATCCTACAGAGAGCAGAGGTTGAAGAATCAGGTGCAGAAAGACTAATACAGAGAGAAGATGTTGGATACTGAGGTGCAGAAGTAACGTTGCAGAATACAGGGATTTGAGACTGAGATGCACAAGGATTGTTACAAAGAGCAGAGGTTGGAGACTGGGTTGCAGAAGAATATTATGTAGAGCAGAGTTTGGAGACTGTTGTGCAGAAGGATTGTTACAGAGAGCAGAGGTTGGCAACTGGGTGCAGTAGGATTATTGCAGAGAGCAGAGGTTGGAGACTGGTGTGCAGAAGGATCCTTGCAGAGAGCAGAGGTTGGAGACTTGGGGTCAGAAGGACGGTTGCAAAGAGCAGATGTTGGAGACTGGGATACAGAAGGATCCTAGCAGAGAGCAGAGATTAAAAACTGGTTTGCAGAACGACTGTTACACAGAGCAGAGGTTGAAGACTGGAGTGTAGAAGGACTGTTGCAGAGAGCAGAGTTTGGAGACTGGGGTGCAGAAGGACTGTTATAGAGAGCAGATGTTAAAGACTGAGATGCAGAAGAACTGTTACAGAGAGCAGAGTTTAAAGACTGGGGTGCAGAATGCTGTTACAGAGTGCAGAGGTTGGAGAATGGGTACAGAAGGGCTGTTATAGAGAGCAGAGTTTGGAGACTGGGTTGCAGATGAATATTACGTAGAGCAGAGTTTCAAGACTGCGGTGAAGAAGAATTGATACAGGGTGCAGAGGTTGGCGACTGGGGTGAAGTAGGATTATTGCAGAGAGCAGAGGTTGGAGACTGGTGTGCAGAAGGACTGTTGCAGAGAGCAGAGTTTGGAGACTGGGATGCAGAAGGACTGTTATAGAGAGCAGATGTTAAAGACTGAGATGCAGAAGGACTGTTACAGAGAGCACAGGTTGGAGACTTGGGTGCAGAAGGACTTATACAGAAAGCAGACGTTGGAGACTTGGGTCCAGAATGAACCTTACAGAGAGCAGAGGTTTGAGACTGCAGTACAGAAGGACTGATGTAGAGTGCAGAGGTTGGAGAATCCGATGCAGAAGGACTGTTTCAGAGAGTAGATGTTAAAGACTGGGGTGCAGAAGAACTATTGCAGAGAGCTGAAGTTGGAGACTGGGGTGCAGAAGGATTGTTGCAGGAAGCATAGGTTGGATACTGGGGTTAAAAAGCACTGATACAGAGATCAGAGTTTGGAGATTGGTGTGCAGAAGAATTTTACAGAGCAGAGGTTGGAGAGTGGGGTGCAGAGGAACTGTTGCACCGAGCAGAGGTTGAAGACTGGGGTGCAGAAGGACTGTTACAGAAAGCAGAGATTGGAGACTGGGTGGCAGAGGATCTTACATAGAGCAGAGGTTGGAGTCTGAGGTGCAAAAAAATGTTACCGAGAGCAATTGTTGGAGACTGGGGTGCAGAAGGATTTTTGCAGGGAGCAGTTGTTGAAGACTGACATGCTGAAGAACTCTTGCAGACAACAGAGGTTGGAGAATTGGGTGCGGAAGGACCGTTGCAGAGAGCACATGTTGGAGACTGAGGTGCAGAAGGATTGTTATAGTGAGCAGAGGTGTTAGACTGGGGTGAAGAAGGACTGTTACGGAGATCAGAGTTAGGAGACTAGGGTGCAGAAGGATCTTTCAGAGAGAAGAGGTTGGATACTGCAGTGCAGACGAACTGTTGCACAGAGCAGAGGTTTGAGACTGGGGAGCAGAAGGACTGTTACAGTTAGCCGAGTTTGGAGACTGGGTTGCACAAAGATCTTACATAAAGGAGAGGTTGGAGACTGAGGTGCAGAAGACATGATATCCAGAGCAGAGTTTGGAGACTGGGGAGAAGAAGGACCGTTCCCGAGAACAGAGGTTTGAGACTGTCTTGCACAAGGACCGTTGCATAGAGAAGAGGTTGGACACTGGGGTGAAAAGGTAATGTTACAGAGAGCAGAGTTAGGAAACTGGCATGTAGAAGGATCTTACAGATTGCAGAGGATAAAGCATGGGGTTCAGAAGGACTGTTACAGAGAGCAGATGTTGGAGACTGAGTTGCAGAATAACTGTTTCAGAAAGCAGAGTTTAGAGACTGTGGTGCACAAGGATCCTTGCAGAGAGAAGAGTTTTCAGACTGATGTTCAGTAGGACTGTTGCAGAGAGCAGAGGTTTGAGACTGGGGTGCATAAGGATCGTTACAGAAAGCAGATGTTGGATACTGGGGAATAATAAGACGTTTGCAGAGAGCAGAGGTTAGAGACTGGGGTGCAGAAGGACTGTTGCAGAGACCAGAGGTTGGAGACTGAGGTGCAGAAGGACTGTTACAGAGAGCAGAAGTTTTAGACTGGGGTACAGAATAACTGATACAGAAAGTAGAGTTTGGAGACTGGGGTGCAGAAGGACTGTTACAGAGAGCAGAGTTTGTAGCCTGGGGTGCAGAAAGACAGCTGCAGAGAACAGAGATTGAATACTGGGTTTCAGAAGATTGTTACAGAGAGCAGTGTTTGGAGAAGGGGTTTCAGAAGGATCTTACAGAGAGCAGAGTTTGGAAACTGAGGTGCAAAAGGACTTTTACAAAGAGTAGAGTTTGGAGACTGAGTAGCAGAAGGAATGTTGTAGAGAGCAGAGGTTGGAGACTTATGTACAGACGAATTGTTACAGAGATCACAGGGTGGAGACTGGAGTGCAGGGGACTGTTACAAAGAGCAGAGTTTGGAGATTGGGATTAGAAGAACTGTTACTGAGAGCAGAGGGTGGAGACTGGGGTGCAGAGGAATGTAGCAGAGTGCAGAGTTTGGAGACTAAGGTGCAGAAGAACTGTTACAGAGAGCAGAGATTGGAGACTGGCTGCAGAAATACTAATACAGAAAGTAGAGGTTGGAGACTGGGGTGTAGAAGTACCGTTACAGAGAGCAGAGTTTGGAGACTGCTGTACAGAAAGAGTGTTACAGGGAGCAGAGGTTGGAGACTAGGGTTCTAAAGGATTATTGCAGAGAGCAGATGTTGTAAACTGGTGTGCAGAAGTATCTTACAGAGAGCATAGGTTGGAGACTGAGCTGCATAAGGACTGTTACAGAGACCAGTGGTTGAAGACTGGGGTGCAGAAGGATCATTGCAGAGAGCAGAGGTTGGAGACTGAGGTGCGGAAAGATCGTTGAAGAGAGCAGAGGTTGGAGACTATGGTGGAGAACGATACTTACAGAGAGCAGATGTTGGAGACTGGGGTGCAGAAGGACAGTTACAGAGAGCACAGTTTAGAGACTGGGGTGCAGAATAAATGTTGCAGAGAGTAGAGGTTGGAGACTAGGTTGCAGAAGGACAGTTACAGAGAGCAGAGGTTGTAAACTTAGGTGCAGAACGACTGTTAGAAAGAGTAGAGGTTGGAGACTGGGATACAGATGAACTGATATAGAAAGCAGACTTCGGAGACTGTGGTGCAGAAGGACTGTTGCAGAGAACAGATTTTTGAGACTGGGGTGCAGAAGGACCGATGCAGAGAGCTGAAGTTGGAGATTTAGATGCCTAAGATTGTTACAGAGAGCATAGGTTGGATACTGGGGTGTATATGGACTGTTACAGAGTGCAGAGGTTGGAGACTGAGTTGCAGAAGTATCTTACAGAGAGCAGAGGTTGGAGACTGGGGTGCAGAAGGACTGTTACAGATAGCACAGTTCGGAGACTTGGGTACAGAAGGATCGTTGAAGAGAGCAGAGGTTTCAGACTGAGGTGTAGATGGACTGTTACAGAGAGCATAAGTTGGAGTCTGAGGTGCAGAAGCACTGTTATAGAAAGAAGAGTTTGGCAATTGGGATGCAGAAGGACTGTTACAGAGAGAAGAGTTTGGAGACTGCAGTATAGAAGGACTGTTACAGAAAGCACAGTTTGGAGACTGTGGTGCAGAAGGATCGTTACAGAGAGCAGAGGTTGGAGACTGAGGTGCAGAAGGACTTTTACAGAGATCAGAGGTTGGAGACTGGGGTGCAGAAGGCTTCTTACAGAGAGCAGAGGATGGAGACTGGGTTTCATAAGGAGTTTGGAGATTCTGGTTCAGAAGAACTGTTAAACAGAGCAGAGTTTTGAGACTGGGGTTCAGAAAGATTGTAACTGAGTGCAGAGGTTTGATTCAGGAGCAGCAGGACTGTAACAGAGAGTAGAGCTTGGAGACTGGGGTGCAGCAAAACTGTTACAGAGAGCAGAGGTTGGAGACTGCAGTGCAGAAGACCTGTTACAGAGAGCATTTGTTGGAGACTGAGGTGCAGAAGGATCATTACAGAGTGCAGAGGTTGGATTCTGTGGTGCAGAAGGACTGTTACAGAGAGCAGTTTGGAGACTAGAGGGCAGAAGGACTATTGCAGAGAAAAGGCTTCGGAGACTGGGGTGCAGAAGAAATGTTGCAGAGAGCAGAGGTTGGAGACTTCATTTTAGAAGGATCATACAGAGAGCATAGGTTGGAGAGTGGGGTGCAGAAGGATGGTTGAAGAGAGCAAAAGGTGGAGACTCAGTTTCAGAAGAATTATTGCAGAGAGCAAAGTGGAGACTGGGGTGCAGAAGGATCGTTACAGTGAGAAGTGGTGGGAAACTGGGGTCCGGTAGGGCTGTTACAGAGAGCACAGTTCGGAGACTGGGGTGCAGAAGGAATTTTGCAGAAAGCAGAGGTTGGAGAGTGAGGTGCAGAAGGACTGTTGCAGAGAGCAGAGTTTGGAGGCTGAGACGCAGAAGGACAGTTACACAGAGCAGACGTTGGAGACTGGGGTGAAAAATTATGATATAGAAAGCAGAGGTGGAAGACTGGGGTGCAGTAGGACCTTTACAGAACAAAGGTTGGAAACTGGAGTGCCAAATGACTTTTTCAGAGAGTAGAGTTTGGAGACTGAGGTGAAGAAGGCCTGCAACAGAGAGCAGAGGTTGGAGACTGGTTTGCAGAAGGGCTGTTATAGAGAGCAGAATTTTGAGGCTTGGTTGTAGAAGGATCTTACAGAGACCAGAGGTTGGTGACTGAGGTGCTGGAAGACTGTTACAGAGAGCAGTGGTTGGAGACTGGGTTGCAGAACGATCGTCCAAAGACCTGAAATTTCAGACTGAGGTGCAGAAAGACTGTTACAGAGAGCAGAGTTTGGTGACTGAGGTGCAGAAGGACTGTTACAGAAAGCAGAGGTTGGAAATTGAGGTGCAGAGGGACTGTTACAGAGAGCAGAAGTTGGAGACTGCGGTATACAAAGACTGTAACAGAGAGCAGAGGTGGAAAATATGGTGCAGAAGAACAGTTACAGAGAGCAGAGTTTAAAAACTGGGGTGCAAAAGGATTGTTACAGAGAGCAGAGGTTGAATACTGGGGTGCAGAAGGGCTGTTACACAGAGCAGAGGTTGAAGACTGCGGTGAAGAAAGACTGTTGCAGGGAGCAGGTTTTGGAGACTTGGGTGCTGAAGGACTTTTGCAGAGAGTAGTATTTGCAGACTGAGGTGCAGAAGGACTTTCACAGAGAGCAGAGTTTGGAGACTGAGGTGTAGAATGACCATTGCAGAGAGAAGAGGTTTGAGACTGCAATACAAAAGGACTTTTACAGAGAGCAGAGTTTGGAGACTGGGTAGAAGAAGGATCGTTGCAGAGAGCAGATGTTGGAGACTGGGGTGCAGAAGGACTGTTACAGAGAGCACAGGTTGGAGACTGGGGTGCAGAAGAAATGTTGCAGACAGCAGAGTTTGGAGACTTGGGTGCATAAGGACTTTTGCCGAGAGGAGCGTTTGGAGACTGTGGTGCAGAAGGACTCATACAGAGATCAGAGGTTGGAGACTGGGATGTAGAAGGACCAATGCAGAGAGCAGAGGTTGGAGTCAGGGGAGAAGATGGATCATTGCAGAGAGCAGATGTTGGAGACTGGGTGCAGAAGGACTATTAAAGAGAGCAGAGGTTGGAGACTGAGGTGCAGAAAGATCATTTCTGAGTGCAGAGGTTTGAGACTGGGGTGCAGAAGGACTGTTACAGATTGCAGAACTTGGAGAATTAAGTGCAGAAGGACGTTTACAGAGAGAAGAGGTTGGAGACTGGGGTGCAAAAGGATTTCTACAGAGAGTAGAGGATGAAGACTGGGGTGCAGAAAGATTGTTGCAGAGACCAGAAGTTGGAGAATGAGGTGCAGAAGGATCTCTACAGAGAGCAGATTTAAAGACCTGGGTGCAGCAGGACAGTTACAGAGAGCACAGGTTGGAGACTTGGGTTCAGAAGAAATGGTGCAGAGAGAAGAGGTTGGAGACGGGGGTGCTAAGTACTGTAGCAGAGAGCAGAGTTTGGAAATTGGGTGCAGAAGGACTGATGCAGAGAGCAGTTGTTGGAGACTGGAATGCAGAAGGATCATTGCAGAGAGCAGAGGTTGGAGACTGCGGTTTAGAAGGACTGTTGCAGAGAACAGAGGTTGGAGAGTGAGGTTAAGAAGGATTGTTGCAGAGAGAAGAGGTTGGAGACTGGAATGCAGAAGGCCTGTTACAGAGAGCAGAGTTTGGAGACTGGGGTGCAGAAGACCTGTTACAGAGAGCAGAGGTTGGAGACTGGGGTGCAGAAGGATTGTTTCAGATAGCACAGTTTGGAGACTGCGGTGTAGATGGATTGTTGCAGACAGCAGAGGTTTCAGACTGAGGCTTACAATGACTGTTACAGAGAGCATAGGTTGAAATCTGAGGTGCAGAAGGACAGTTACAGAAAGCAGAGGTTGGCCATTGCGGTACAGAAGGACCGTTATAGAGAGAAGAGTTTGGAGACTGTGGTACTGAAGGACTGTTAGAAAGAGCAGAGTTTGGAGACTTCGGTGCGGAAGGACCGTTGTAGAGAGCAGATGTTGGAGACTAGGGTGCAGAAGGACTGTTACCAAAAGCAGAGGTTGGAAATTCAGGTGCAGAGGGACTGTTACAGAGAGCAGAAGTTGGAGACTGCGGTATACAAAGACTGTAATAGAGAGCAGAGGTGGAAGACTGGGGTGCAGAAGGACTGTTACACAGAGCAGAGCGTTAAGACTGCGGTGAAGAAAGACTGTTGCAGGGAGCAGGTTTTGGAGACTTGAATGCTGAAGGACTTTTGCAGAGAGTAGTATTTTGAGACTGAGGTGCAGAAGGACTTTTACAGAGAGAAGAGTTTGGAGACTGAGGTGTAGAAAGATCATTGCAGAGAGAAGAGTTTGGAGACTGGGGTGCAGAAGGACTGTTACAGAAAGCAGAGGCTGGCAGTTGGGGAGCAGATGGACCATTACAAAGAGAAGAGGTTGGAGACTGCGATACCAAAGGACTTTTACAGAGAGCAGAGTTTGGAGACTGGGTAGAAGTAGGATCGTTGGAGAGAGCAGATGTTGGAGACTGGGGTGCAGAAGGACTGTTACAGAGAGCACAGTTTCGAGACTAGGGTGCAGAAGAAATGTTGCAGACAGCAGAGTTTGGAGACTTGGGTGCATAAGGACTTTTGCAGAGAGCAGCGTTTGGAGACTGTGGTGCAGAAGGACTCATACAGAGATCAGAGGTTGGAGACTGGGATGTAGAAGGACCAACGCAGAGAGCAGAGGTTGGAGTCATGGGAGAAGACGGATCATTGCAGAGAGCAGATGTTGGAGACTGGGAGCAGAAGGACTATTAAAGAGAGCAGAGATTGGAGACTGAGGTGCAGAAAGATCATTTCTGAGTGCAGAGGTTTGAGACTGGGGTGCAGAAGGACTGTTACAGATTGCAGAACTTGGAGACTTAATTGCAGAAGGACGTTTACAGAGAGGAGAGGTTGGAGACTGGGGTGCAAAAGGATTCTTACAGGGAGCAGCGAATGGAGACTGGGGTGCAGAAGGATTTTTGCTGAGAGCAGAGGGTGGAGAATGAGGTGCAGAATGATCGCTAAAGAGAGCAGAGTTTGGAGACCTTGGTTCAGCAGGACAGTTACAGAGAGCACAGGTTGGAGACTCGAGTGCAGAAGAATCATTGCAGAGAGCACATTATGGAGACTGGGGTGCAGAAGGCCTGCTACAGAGAGCAGAGGTGGAAGACTGAGGGGCAGAATAATAGATACAAAGAGCAGAGGTTTGAGACTGGGTTTTAGAAGGATCCTACAGAGAGCAGAGTTTGGAGAGTGAAGTGCAGAAGGACTGTTACAGAGAACAGAGTTTGGAGACTGAGGTTCAGAAGGATTGATACAGAGAGCAGAGTTTGGAGACTGGGGTGCAGAAGGACTTTTGTAGAGAGCAGAGGTTGGAGACTGGGGTGAAGAAAGACTGCTGCAGAGAGCAGGGGATGAAGACTGGGCTGCAGAAAAAATGTTGCGGAGAGTAGATGTTGGAGACTGAGTTGCTGAAGGACTCTTAGAGAGTGCAGAAGTTAGAGACTGGGGTGCAGAAGGACTGTTGCAGAGAGCAGAGCTCGGAGACTGAGGTGCAAAATTTTGTTACATAGAGCAGAGTTTGGACACTGAGGTGCAGAAGGATCGTTGCAATAAGCAGAGCTTGGAGACAGGGGTACAGAAGGATCTTACCCAGAACAGAAGTTGGAGACAGAGTTGAAAAGGACTCTTGCAAAGATCAGACGTTTGAGACTGGGGTGCAGTAGGATCATTGCAGAGAGCAGAGGTTGGAGACTGGGGTTCAGAAGGATCGTTACAGAGAGGAGAGGTTGAAGACTGGGGTGCAGAAGGGTCGTTGCAGAGAGCAGAGTTTTAAGACTGAGGTGCAGAAGGACTGTTGCAGAGAGCAGACGTTGGTAACTAGTGTGCAGAAGGACTGTTTTAGAGAGCAGAGGTATTAGACTAGGGTGGAAAAGCCCTGCTACAGAGAGCAGAGGTTGGAGACTCGTGTGCAGAAGGACTGTTACAGAGAGCAGAGGTTGGATACAGGTGTGTAGAAGCATCTTACAGAGAGCAGAATTTGGAGACTGAGACTGTTGCAGAGATCAGAGGTTGGATACTGGGATGCAGAAAGATCATTGCAGAGAGCACATTATGGAGACTGGGGTGCAGAAGGCCTGCTACCGAGAGCAGAGTTGGGAGACTGGCGTCCAGAAGGCCTGTTACAGAGAGGAGAGGTTGGAGACTGGGGTGCAGAAGGAGTGTTATAGAGAGCAGAGTTTGGAGACTGGGTTGCTGAAGGATCTTACGGAGAGAAGAGGTTGGAGACTGAGGTGCAGGTGGACTGTTACAGAGAGCAGTGTTTGGAGACTGAGGTGCAGAAGGTCCATGCAGAGAGGAGAGGTGTCAGATTGAGGTGCAGAAGGACTGTTACAGAGAGCAGAGGTTGGAGACTGAGGTGTAGAAGTACAGTTAGATAGAGCAGAGTTTGGAGACTGATGTGCAAAAGGACTGTTACAGAAAGCAGAGGTTGGAAGTTGGGGTGCAGAATGACCGTTACAAAGACCAGAGTTTGGAGACTGCGTTATACAAAAACAGTTACAGAGAGGAGAGGTTGGGGTGTAGAAGGAATGTTACAGAGAACAAAGGTTTGAGACTGAGGTGCAGAAGGATAGATACAGAGAGCAGAGTATTGAGACTGGTGTTCAGAAGGACTGTTATAGAGAACAGTGTTTGGAGACTGGGGTGCAGAAGAATCGTGCAGAGATCAGAGGTGTCAGACTGAGGTGCAGAAGAACTGTTACAGTGAGCAGAGGTTGGAGACTGAGTTGCAGAAGGACCGTTTCAGAGAACAGAGTTTGGATGCTGAGGTGCAGAAGGATTGTTAAAGAGAGCAGAATTTGAAGACTGGGGTGCAGAAGGATTTTTGCAGAGAGCAGAGGTTGGAAACTGGGGTGAAGAAGGACTGTTGCAGAGAGCAGAGGATGAAGACTGGGCTGCAGAAAGAATGTTGCTGAGAGTAAATGTTGGAGACTGAGTTGCAGAAGGACTCTTAGAGAGTGCAGAAGTTGGAGACTGGGGTGCAGAAGGACTGTTGCAGAGAGCAGAGCTTGGAGACTGAGGTGCAAAATTTTGTTACATAGAGCAGATGTTGGACACTGGGGTGCAGAAGGATTGTTGGAATAAGCAGAGCTTAGAGACAGGGGTGCAAAAGGATCTTACAGAGAGCAGAATTTGGAGACAGAGTTGCAAAAGGACTGTTGACAAAATCAGAGGTTGGAGACTGGGTGCAGTAGGATCATTGCAGAGAGCAGAGGTTGGAGACTGGGGTGCAGAAGGATCGTTACAGAGAGTAGAGGTTGAAGAATGGGGTGCACAAGGTCTGCTACATAGAAGAGAGTTTGGAGACTGGCGTGTAAAAGGTCTGTTACAGAGAGGAGAGTTTGAAGACTGGGGTGCAGAAGGACTGTTATAGAGAGCAGAGTTTTGAGACTGAGTTCATGAAGGATCTTACAGAGACCAGAGGTTGAAGACTGAGGTACAGGTGGACTGTTACAGAGAGCAGTGCTTGGAAACTGCGGTTCAGAAGAATCTTGCAGAGAGCAGAGGTGTCAGACTGAGGTGCAGATGGACTGTTCCATAGATCAGAGGTTGGAGACTGAGGTGCAGAAGGATAGATACAGAGAGCAGAGTTTTGAGACTGAGTTATAGAAGGATCCTACAGAGAGCAGATGTTGGAGAGTGAAGTGCAGAAGGACTGTTACAGAGAGTAGAGGTTAGAGACTCAGGTGCAGAAGGATCGTTGCAGAGAACAGAGTTTTGAGACTCAGGTGCAGAATGATTGTTATAGAGAGCAGAGGTTGGATACTGGGGTGCAGAAGGATTGTTGCAGAGAGCAGAGGATGGAGACTGGGCTGCAGAAGGTATGTTGCAGAGAGCAGAGGTTAGAGACTGAGGTGCCAAAGGACTCATAGAGAGAGCAGAAGTTGGAGACTGGGGAGGAGAAGGACTGTTGCAGAGAGCAGAGGTTGAAGACTGAGGTGACAAATCCTGTTACATAGACCAGAGGTAGGACACTAGGGTGCAGAAGGATCGTTGAAATAAGCCGAGCTTGGAGACAGGGGTGCAGAAGGATCTTACAGAGTGTAGAATTTTGAGACTTAGTTGCAGAAGGACTGTTACAGTAATCAGAGATTGGAGACTGGGGTGCAGTAGGATCATTGCAGAGAGCAGAAGTTGGAGACTGTGGTGCAGAAGGATCGTTGCAGAGAGCAGAGGTTGGAGACTGGGGTGCAGAAGGCCTGCTACAGAGAGAAGGGGTTGAATACTGGGGTGCAGAAGAACTGTTATAGAGAGCAGAGTTTGGAGACTGAGTTCTTGAAAGATCTTACAGAGAGCAGAGGTTGGAGACTGAGGTGCGGGTGGACTGTTACACAGAGCAGTGTTTGGAGACTGGGGTGCAGAAGGATCATTCAGAGAGCAGAAGTGTCAGACTGAGGTGCAGCTAGACTGTTACAGACAGCAGAGGTTGGAGACTGAGGTTTAGAAGGACTGTTACAGAGAGTAGAGTTTGGAGACTGAGGTGCACAAGGACTGTTACAGAAAGAACTGGTTGGAAATTGGGGTGAAAAAGGACCGTAAGACAGACCAGAGTTTGGAGACTGTGATATAGAAAAACTGTAACAGACAGCAGAGGTTAAAGACTGATGTGATAAGGATAGATACAGAGAGCAGAGGTTTGAGACTGGGGTTCAGAAGGACAGATATAGAAAGCAGAGTTTGGAGACTGAGGTGCAGAAGGACCGTTACCGAGACCAGAGGTTGGAGACTGCGGTACATAAAGATTATTAAAGAGAGCAGAGGATGGAGACTGGGGTGCAGAAGGATTGTTGCAGAGAGCAGAGGTTTGAGATTGAAGTGCAGAAGGACTGTTACAGAGAGTGGAGGTTGGAGACTGAGGTGCAGAAGGACAGTTGCAGAGAACAGAGTTTGGAGACTGAGGTGCAAAAGGATTGTTATAGAGAGCAGAGTTTGGAGACTGGGTTAAGAAGGACTGTTGCAGAGAGCAGAGGTTAGAGGCTGGGGAGCTGAAGGACTGTTGCAGAGGACAGAGGTTGGAGATTGGGGTGTTACAGGACATTTGCAGAAAGCAGACGTTAAAGAATGAGGTGGAGAAGGAATGTTACAGAGAGCAGTGTTTGGATACTGGAGTGCAGAAGGATCTTACAGAGAGCAGAGTTTGGATACTTTGGTACAGAAGGACTGTTGAAGAGAACAGAGATTGGAGACTGGGGTGGAGAAGGACTTTTGCAGAGAGCAGAGGTTGGAGACTGGAGTGCAGAAGGACTGTTGCGGAGAGCAGAGGTTGGAGACTGACGTGCAAAATTCTTGTTACATAAAGCAGAGGTTGGAGACTGAGGGGCAGAAGGATTGTTACAGAGAGCAGAGTTTGCAGACTGGGGTGTAGTAGGACTGTTGCAGAGAGAAGACGTTGGAGACTGGGGTGCAGATGGACTGTTTAGAGAGCAGAGTTTGGAGACTGGAGTGCAGAAGAACAGTTACAGAGAGCAGAGGTTGGATACTGAGGTGCAGAAAGACTCTTAGAGAGAGCAGAATTTGGAGACTAGGGTGCAGAAAGATTGATACAGAAAGCAGAGTTTGAAGTATGTGCTGCAGAAAGACCTTTACAGAGAACAGAGTTTGAAGACTGCAGTATAGAAAAACTGTTGCATTGAGAAGAGTTTGGAGACTGAGGTGCAGAATAATAGATACAGAGAACAGAGGTTGGAGACTGGGGTTCAGAAAGACTGATACAGAAAGAAGAGTTTGGAGACTGGGGTGTAGAATGACTGTTACAGAGAGCAGAGTTTGAAGACTCAGGTGCAGAAGGACTGTTACAGGAAGCAGAGTTTCGAAATTGGGGTGCAGAAGGACTTTTACAGAGAGCAGATGTTGGAGACTGTGGTACACGACTTTTATCCAGAACAGATGTTGGAGACTGGGGTGCAGAAGGACTCTTACAGAGAGCACAGGTTGGAGACTGAGGTGCAGGAGGATAGATACAGAAAACAGACGTTGGAGACTGGGGTTCAGACAGAATGATACAGAAAGCAGCGATGGAGACTGGGGTGTAGAAGGATCTTTACAAAGAGCAGAGGTTGGAGACTGCGGTACAGAAGGACTGTTACAGAGAGCAGATGTTCGAGACTGGGGAGCAGAAGGACTGTTGCAGAGGACAGAGGTTGGAGACTGGGGTGGAGAAGGAATGTTACAGAGAGCATAGTTTGAAGACTGGAGTGCAGATAGATCTTCCAGAGAGCAGAGGTTGGAGACTGTGGGGCAGAAGAACTGTTGCAGAGAGCAGACATCGGAGACTGGGGTCCAGAATGATCGTTGCAGAGAGCAGAATTTGGAGACTGGGGTGAAGAAGAATTGTTGCAGAGAGAAGAGGTTGAAGACTGTTGTGCAGAAGTACTCTTACAAAGTGCAGAGTTTAAAGACTTGGTTGCAAAAGGATCTTACAGAGAGCAGAGTTGTGAGACTGAGGTGCAGAAGGACTGTTAGAGAGAGCAGAGGTAAGAGACTGAGGTGCAGAAGGACTGTTACAGAGAGCAGAAGTTGGATACAGGGGTGCAGAAGCATCTTACAGAGATCAGAATTTGGAGCCTGAGGTGCAGAAGGACTGTTGCATAGATCAGAAGTTGGAGAGTGGGGTGCAGTTGCATCATTGCAGAGAGCAGATTTTGGAAACTGGGGTGCAGAAGGCCTGCTACAGAGAGAAGAGTTTGGAGACTGGCTTGCAGAAGGCCTGTTACAGAGAGGAGAGTTTTGAGACTGAGGTGCAGGTGGACTGTTACAGAGAGCAGTGTTTGGAGACTGGGGTGCAGAAGGATCGTGAAGAGAGCAGAGATGTCAGACTGAGGTTCAGAAGGACTGTGAGAGAGAGCAGAGGTTGGAGACTGAGGTGTAGAAGGACTGTTACAGAGAGCAGAGTTAGGAGACTGCGGTTCAGAAGGACTGTTACAGAAAGCAGAGGTTTGAAATTGGGGTGCAGAAGGACCGTTACAGAGACCAGAGTTTGATGACTGCGGTATAAAAAAACTGTTAAAGAGAGCAGAGTTTGGAGACTGGGGTGCAGAAGGAATGTTACAGAGAGAACAGGTTGGAGACTGAGGTGCAGAAGGATAGATACAGAGAGAAGAGGTTTGAGACTGGGGTTAAAAAAGACTTTTACAGAGAGCAGTTGTTGGAGACTGGGGAGCAGAAAGACTGTTGCAGAGGTCAGAGTTTGGAGACTAGGGTGCCGCAGAATACTTGCAGAAAGCAGAGGTTAAATACTCGGGTGAAGAAGGAATGTTACAGAGAGAAGAATTTGGAAACTGGAGAACAGGTTGGAGACTGAGGTGCAGAAGGATCTTACAGAGATTAGAGTTTGGAGACTGTGGTGCAGAAGGACTGTTGCAAAGAGCAGAGATTGGAGACTGAGGTGCAGAAGTCCTGTTACATAGAGCAGAGCTAGAAGAAAGGGGTGCAGAAGGATCTTACAGAGAGCAGAATTTGGAGACT
Organism: Ictidomys tridecemlineatus; assembly: GCF_052094955.1. NCBI lineage: Eukaryota > Metazoa > Chordata > Mammalia > Rodentia > Sciuridae > Ictidomys > Ictidomys tridecemlineatus. The sequence continues at coordinate 28,481 of NW_027522853.1, read as the reverse complement.
GAGGTGCAGAAGGACTATTGTAGAGATCAGAGTTTGGATATTGGGGTGCAGTACAATCATTGCAGAGAGCAGAGTTTGGAGACTGGGGTGCAGAAGTATCGTTGCAGAGAGCAGAGTTTGGAGACTTGCGTGCAGAAGGCCAGTTACAGAGAAGAGAGGTAGGAGACTGGGGTGCTGAAGGACTGTTATACAGAGCAGTCTTTGGAGACTGGGTTGTTGAAGAATCTTACAGAGAGCAGAGGTTGGAGACTGAGGTGCAGGTGGACTGCTACAGAGAGCAGAGGTTGGGGATTGAGGTGTAGAAGGACTGTTACAGAGAGGAGAGTTTGGAGACTCAGGTGTAGAAGGACTGTTACAGAAAACAGAGTTTCGAAATTGGGCTAGAGGAGGACCATTACAGAGAGCAGAGGTTGGAGACTGCGGTATAGGTCTGTTACCGAGAGAAGAGGTTGGAGACTGGGGTGCAGAAGGACTCTTACATAGAGCACAGGTTAGAGACTAAAGTGAAGAAGGATAGATACAGAGAACAGAGGTTTGAGACTGGGGTTCAGACAAACTGATACAGTAAGCAGCGATGGAGACTGGGGTGTAGAAGGATCGTTACAAAGAGCAGAGGTTGGAGACTGCGGTACAGAAGGACTGTTACAGAGAGCAGATTTCGGAGTCTGGGGAGCAGAAGAAATGTTGCAGAGGACAGAGGTTGGAGACTTTTGTGGAGAAGGAATGTTACAGAGAGCAGAGTTTGGAAACTGGAGTGCAGAAAGATCTTACAGAGAGCAGAGTTTGGAGACTGGGGTGCAGAAGGACTGTTACAGAGAGTAGAGTTTGAAGACTGGGGTTCAGATGGATCTTACAGAGAGCACAGTTTGGAGACTGGGGTTTAAAAGGAGTGTTGCAGAGATCAGATGTTCGAGACTGGGGTGGAGAAGAATCGTTGCAGAGAGAAGAGCTTAAAGACTGGGGTGCAGAATGTCTGTTACAGAGAGCAGAGGTTGGAGACTGTTGTGCAGAAGGACTGTTACAGAGTGCTGAGTTTAAAGACTGTGTTGCAGAAGAATCTTCCAGAGAGCAGAGTTGGGAGACTGAGGTGCTGAAGGACTGTTACAGAGAGCAGAGGTTGGAGACTGGGGTGCAGAAGGGTCGTTGCAGAGAGCAGGGTTTTGAGACTGAGGTGCAGACGAACTGTTTTAGAAAGCAGATGTTGGACACTGGGGCACATAAGGACTGTTGCAGAGAGCAGATTTTGGTAACTTGTGTGCAGAAGGACTTTTGTAAAGAGCAGAGGTTGGAGACTGGGGTGAAGAAGGACTGTTACAGAGAGCAGAGGTTGCATACAGGGGTGCAGATGGATCTTACAGAGAGCAGAATTTGGAGACTGAGGTGCAGAAGGACAGTTGCAGAGATTAGAGGTTTGAGACTGAGGTGCAGTAGGATCATTTCAGAGAGCAGATGTTTGAGACTGGGATGCAGAAGGATCGTTGCAGAGCGCAGAGGTTTCAGACTGAGGCTTAGAAGGACTGGTGCAGAGAGCAGAGTTTGGAATCGGAGGCTCAGAAAGATTGTTCCAAAAAGCAGAGGTTGGCAATTCGCTTGTAGAAGTACCATTATAAAAAGAAGAGGTTGGAGATTGCGGTACAGAAGGACTGTTACAGAGAGCAGAGTTTGGAGACTGGGGTGCAGAAGGACCGATGCAGAGAGAAGATGTTGGAGACTGGGGTAAAGAAGGACTTTTACAGAGAGCAGACCTTGGAGACTGAGGTGCAGAAGGATTGTTACAGAGAGCAGAGGTTGGAGACTGGGGTTCAGAAGGACCATTACAGAGAGCAAAGTTTGGAGACTGAGGTGCAGAAGGACTTTTAAAGAGAGCAGAGTTTGGATACTGGGGTGTAGAAGAACTGCTACAAAGAGCAGAGTTTTGAGACTGGGTTGAAAAATGATCTTCCAGAGAGCAGAGTCTGGAGACTGGGGTGCAGAAATACTGTTACAGAAAGCAGAGGCTGGCATTTGGGGATCAGAAGGACCTTTACAAATAGAAGAGGTTGGAGACTGTGATACAAAAGGACTGTTACAGAGAGCAGAGGTTGGAGACTGGGTAGAAGAAGGATCCTTTCAGAGAGCAGATGTTGGAGACTAGGGTGCAGAAGGACTGTTACATAGTACAAAGGTTGGAGACTGAGTTGCAGATGGATCGTTACAGAGATCAGAGGTTAGAGACTGGGGTGCAGAAAAACCGTTAGTGAGAGCAGATGTTAGAGACTGAGGTGCAGAAGGACTTTTACAGAGAGCAGGGGTTGGAGACTGGGGTGCAGAAGGATTCTCACAGAGAGCGGAGGATGTAGACTTTGGTGCAGAAGGAGTGATACAGACAGCAGAGTTAGGAGATTGGGGTGCAGAAGAACTGTATAGAGAGCAGAGGATGGAGACTGGGGTGCAGAAAGATTGTTACAGAGAGCAGAGGTTTGAGACTCGGGTGCAGAAGGACTGTTACAGAGTTCAGATTTTCGAGACTGTGGTGAAGAAGAACTGTTACAGAGACCAGAGTTTGGAGACTGGGATGTAGAAGGCCTGTTACAAAGAGCAGAGGTTGGAGACAGAGGTGCAGAAGGATTGGTACAGAGAGGAGAGGTGGGCGACTAAGGTGCAGAAGTACTGTTACAGAGAGCAGAGGTTGGGGACTGGGGTGCAGAAGGATCCTTGCAGAGAGCAGACGTTGGAACCTGAGGTGCAGAAGGATCGTTGCAGAGATCAGAGTTTGGAGACTGAGGTGCAGAAGTATCTTCACAGAGAGCAGAGCTTAGAGACTGGGGTCAAAATCAATGTTACAGAAAGCACAGTTCGGAGACTTGGAAGCAGAAGAAATGTTACAGAGAGCAGAGGTCAGAACTGGGGTGCAAAAGAACTATTGCAGAGAACAAATTTGTAGACGGAGTTGCAGGAGAACTGATACAGAGAGCAGAGGTTTGAGACTGAGGTCCAGAAAGATTGTAACAGAGATAAGAGTGTGGAGCCTGGGGTGCAGAATGAGTGTTACAGAAAGGAGAATTTTGAGATTGGGGTGCAGAAGAACTGTTGCACAGAGCAGAGTTTGGACAATGAGGTGCAGAAAGACTGTTACAGAGAGCAGAGGTTGAAAACTTGGGTGCAGAAGGACCGTTTCACAGAGCAGAATTTGGACAATGAGGTGCAGAAAGACTGTTACAGAGAGCAGAGGTTGAAAACTTGGGTGCAGAAGGACCGTTTCACAGAGCAGAGCTTGGAGCTTGGGGAGAAGAAGGATCATTGCAGAGAGCAGATGTTGGAGACTGGGTTGCAGAAGGACTATTACAGAGATCAGAGGTTGGAGACTGAGGTGCAGAACTATCGTTTCAGAGAGTAGAGTTTGGAGACTGGGGTGCAGAAGGACCTTCACAGATTGCCGAGGTTTGATACTGAGGTTCAGAAGGACTTTTACAGAAAGGAGAGGTTGGAGACTGGGGTGTCAAAAGATTTTTACAGAGAGCAGAGAATGAAGACTGGGGTGCAGAAGGCGTGTTACAGAGAGAAGAGTTTGGAGACTGGGGTTTAGAAGAACTGATAAAGAGAGCAGATGTTGGAGACCGTGGTGCCGAAGGATCATTGCCGAGAGCAGAGGTTGAAGACTTAAGTGCAGAAAGATTGTTACAGAGAGCAGATTTTGGACACTGATGTGCAGAAGGACTGTTACAGAGAGCAGAGCTTGGAGTATGGGGTGCAGAAGGACTGTTGCCGAGAGCAGAGTTTGGAGACTGGGGTGCAGAAAGATCGTTAGAGAGAGCAGAAGTTGTAGACTGAGGTGCAGAAGAATAGCTACAGAAAGCAGAGTTTGGAGACCAAGGGGCAGTAGGATAGTTACAGAAAGCACAGGGTGGAGACTGGGGTGCAGAAGAAATGTTTCAGAGAGCAGAGTTTGGAGACTGGGATGCAGAAGGACTTTAGCAGAGAGGAGAGATTGGAGACTGGGGAGTAGAAGGACTGTTGCAGGGAGCAGACGTTGGAGACTGGGATGCAGAATGATCCTTGCAGAGAGCAGAGGTTGGAGACTGGGGAGCAGAAGGTCCGTTGCAGAGTGATGAGGTTGGAGACTGAGGTGCAGAAGGACTGTTACAGAGAGCAGAGTTTGGAGACTGGGTTGCAGAAGACCTGTTACAGAGAGCAGATGTTGGAGACTTGGGTGCAGAAAGATTGTTAGAGATAGCCCAGTTTGGAGACTGGTGTGTAGAAGGATAAATGAAGAGAGCAGAAGTTTCAGATTGAGGCTTAGAAGGACTGTTGAGAGGAGAGGTTGGAGTCTGAGGTGCAAAAAAACTTTTATAGAAAGCAGAGGTTGGCAATTGGGGTGCAGATGGACCGTTACAAAGAGAAGAGTTTGGAGACTGCGTTGTAAAATAACTTTTACAGAGAGCAGATTTTGGAGACTGGGTAGAAGAAGGATCGTTGCAGAGAGCAGATGTTGGAGACTGGGGTGCAAAAGGACTGTTACAGAGAGCAGAGGTTGGAGACTTGGGTGCATAAGGACTGATGCAGAGAGCAGAGTTTGGAGACTGTGGTGCAGAAAGACTGATAAAGAGAACAGAGTCTTGATACTGGGGTGCAGAAGGATCATTGCACAGAGCAGAGGTTGGAAACTATGGTGTATAAGGATAGTTACACAGAGCAGAGTTTTGTTCCTTAGGTGTAAAAAGACTGCTGCAGAAAACAGAGGTTGGAGAGTGAGGTGCAGAAGGACTGATAAAGAGAACAGAGTTTGGATCCTGGGGTGCAGAAGAACTAATACACAAAGCAGAGGTTGGAGACTGGGGTTCAGAAGGACCGTTACAGGGAGCAGATTTTGGAGACTGCAGTAGAGAAGGACTTTTACAGAGAGCAAAGTTTGGAGACCGGGGTGCAGATGGATTGTTACAGAGAGCAGAGTTTGGAGACTGGGGTCCAGAAGGACTGTTGCAGAGAGCAGAATTTGTAGACTGAGGGAAGAAGGACCTTTGCAGAGAGAAGAGGTTTGAGACTGGGGTGCAGAAGGCCTGTTACAGAGTGCAGAGATTTGAGACTTGGGTGCAGAAGACCTGTTACAGACAGCAGAGTTTGGAGACTGGGGTGCAAAAGAAATGTTACAGATAGCACAATTTCAAGACTCGGTTGTACAAAGATCTTACAGAGAGCATTTTGGAGACTGAGGTTCAGAAGGAATATTTCAGAGAGCAAAGGGTGGAAACTGGGGTGCAGAATGATTGTGACAGAGAGCAGAGTTTTTAGACTTAGGTTCAGAAGGACTGTTGCAGAGAGCAGATGTTGGATCCTGGGGTCTAGAAGGACTGTTGCAGAGAGCAGAGTTTTGAGACCGGGGTGCAGAAGGATAGTTGTAGAGAGCACAGGTTGGAGACTGGGGTGCACAAGGCGTGTTACAGAGAGCAGAGTTTGGAGACTGGGGTGCAGAAAAACTGTTACAGAGAGCAGCATTAAGAGAATGCAAGGCAGAAGGATCTTACAGAGAACAGAGGTTGGAGACAAAGGTGCAGAAGGACTTTTACATAGAGTAGAGGGTGAACACTGGGGTGCAAGGGAGTGTTACAGAGAGCAGAGTTTGGAAAGTGGGGTGTATAAGGACCGTTGTTGTGAGCAGAGATTTGAGCCTGGGGAGAATAAGGATCATTGCAGGGAGCAGATGTTGGAGACTGGGGTGCAGAAGGACTGTTAAAGAGAGCGAAGTTTGAAGACTGAGGTGCAGAAGGACTTTTACAGAGAGCAGAATTTGGAGATGAGGTGCAGAAGGATCATTACAGATAGCAGAGGTTGGAGACTGTGTTGCAGAAGGACTGATACAGAGATCAGATTTGGAGACTGAGGTGCAGGAGGATCGTTCCAGAGAGCAGAGGTTGGAAACTAAGGTGCATAAGGATCGTTACACAGAGCAGATTTTGTTTACTGGGGAGTAAAAGGACTGCTGCATAGAGAAGAGTTTGGAGAATGAGGTGCAAAAGGACTGATACAAAGAGCAGATGTTGGAGACTGGGGTTCAGAAGTACTATAGCAGAGAGCAGAGTTTGGAGACTGGGGTGCAGAAGGACTGTTGCAGAGAGGAGTTTGAAGACTGGTTTGCAGAAGGACTATTGCAGAGAACAGAGTGTGGAGACTGGGGTGCAGAAGAACCGTTGCAGAGAGCAGAGGTTGGAGACTCAGGTGCAGATGGATTGTTACAGAGAGCAGAAGTTGGAGACTGGGGTGCAGAAGGACTGTTGCACAAAGCAGAGGTTGGAGACTGAGGTTAAAAGTGATCCTTGCAGAGAGAAGAGGTTGGAGACTGGGTGTAGAAGGCCTGTTACAGAGAGCAGAGTTTGGAGACTGGGGTGCAGAAGGCCTGTTACAGAGAGCAGAGTTTGTAGACTGAGGTGCAGAAGGACTGTTAAAGATAGCACAATTTCGTGACTGGGTTACAGAAGGATATTACAGAGAACATTTTGTAGACTGAGGTTCAGAAGGACTGTTACAGAGAGCAACGTTTGGAAACTTGGGTGCAGAAGGATATTTGCAGAGAGCCTAGTTTTCAGACTGAGGTGCAGAAGGACTTTTTCAGAGAGCAGATGTTGGATCATTGAGTGCAGAAGGACTGTTACAGAGAGCAGAGTTTGGAGACTGGGATGCAGAAGGATCATTGCAGAGAGCACAGGTTGGAGACTGGCGTGCAGAAGGCCTGTTATAGAGAGCAGAGGTTGGAGACTGGGGTGCAGAAGGCCTGTTACAGAGAGTAGAGGTTGGAGACTGGGGTGCAGTAGGAGTGCTACAGAGAGCAGAGTTTGGAGATTGGGGTGCAGAAGAACTGTTACTGAGAGCAGAGGTTGGAGACAGGGGTTCAGAAGGACTGTTTCAGAGAGCAGAGTTTGGAGACTGAGGTGCAGAAAAACTGTTACAGAGAGCAGATTTTTGTAACTGGAATGTAGAAGGACCGATGTAGAGAGCAGAGGTTGGAGCCTGGGGAGAAGAATGATCGTTGCAGAGAGCAGATGTTGGAGACTGGGGTGCACAAAAACTGTTAAAGAGAGCAGAGGTTGGAGATTGAGGTGCAGAAAGATCATTTCTGAGTGCAGAGTTTTGAGACTGGGGTGCAGAAGGACTGTTACAGATTGCAGACGTTGGAGACTGAGGTGCAGAATGACTTTTACAGAGAAGAGAGTTCGGAGACTGGGTTGCAAAAGGATGCTTACAGAGAGCAGAGAATGGAGACTGGGGTGCAGAAGAATCGTTGAAGAGAGCAGAGGTTGGAAAATGAGGTGCAGAAAGATCGCTACAGAGAACAGAGGTTGGAAACTGGGTTGCAGCAGGACAGTTACAGAGAGCACAGGTTGGAGACTAGGGTGCAGAAGAAATGTTGCAGAGAGCAGAGGTTGAAGACTGGGGTGCAGAAGTACTGAAGCAGAGAGCACAGGTTGTAGACAGGGGTGCAGAAGGACCGTTTCAGAGAGCAGTTGTTGGAGACTGGGATGCAGAAGGATCATTGCAGAGAGCAGAGGTTGGAGACTGCAGTTTAGAAGGACTGTTGCAGAGAGCAGATGTTGGAGACTGAGGTGCAGAAGGATCGTTGCAGAGAGAAGAGGTTGGAGACTAGCGTGCAGAAGGCCTGTTACAGAGATGAGAGTTTGGAGACTGGGGTGAAGAAGACCTGTTACAGAGAGCAAAGTTTGGAGACTGGGGTGCAGAAGACTGTTACAAAAAGCAGCATTTAGAGAATGGGTTGCAGAAGGATCTTAGAGAGAGCATTGTTTGGAGACTGAGGTGCAGAAGGATTGTTACAGATAGCACAGTTTGGAGACTGGGTTTTAGAAGGAATGTTGCAGAGAGCAGAAGTTTCAGACTGAGGCTTAGAAGGACTGTTACAGAGAGCAGAGTTTGGAAATTCCGGTGCAGAAGAACCGTTATAGAGATAAGAGGTTGGAGACTGCCTGACAGAAGCACTGTTACAGAAAGCAGAGTTTGGAGACGGGGTGCAGAAGGGCCATTGCAGAGAGCAATTGTGGGAGACTGTGATGCAGAAGGATCGCTACAGAGAGCAGATGTTGGAGACCGAGGTGCAGTAGGATAGTTTCAGAGAGCACAGGTTGAAGACTGGGGTGCAGAAGAAATGTTGCAGAGAGCAGAGGTTGGAGTCTGGGGTGTAGAAGACTGTTGTAGAGAGCAGACATTGGAGACTGGGATGCAGAAAGATCGTTGCAAAGAGAAGATATTGGATACTCGGGTATAATAAGACGTTTGCAGAGAGCAGAAGTTGGAGACTGGGGTGCAGATGGACTGTTGAGGAGAGCAGAGGTTGGAGACTGAGGTTCAGAAGGACTGTTACAGAGAGCAGAGGATTTAGACTGGGTTGCAGAATAACTGTTACGGAAAGTAGAGTTTGGAGACTGGGGTGCAGAAGGACTATTGCAGAGAGCAGATATTGGAGACTGAAGTGAAGAATGATCGTTGCAGAGAGAAGAGCTTGGAGACTATGGTGCAGAAGGCCTGTTACAGAGAGCAGAGATTGGAGACTGGGGTGCAGAAGGACTGAAACAGAGAGCAGAGTTTGGAGACTGGGGTTCAGAAGGATTGTTGCCGAGAGCACAGGTTGGAGACTGGGGTGCAGAAGGCCTGTTACAGAGAGCAGGGTTTTAAGACTTGGGTGCAGAAGGCCTGTTACAGAGAGCAGAGTTTGGGGACTGGAGTGCAGAAGACTGTTACAGAGAGCAGCGTTTGGAGAATGGGTTGCAGAAGTATTTTACAGAGAGAAGAGGTTGGAGACTTAGGTGCACAAGGACTTTTTCAGAGAGTAGGGGGTGGAGACTGGGGTGCAGAAGGAGTGTTACAGAGAGCAGAGTTTGGAAATTGGGGTGCAGAAGAACTGCTACTGATGGCAGGGGTTGGAGACAGGGGTGCACAAGGACTGATACAGAGATCAGAGTTTGGAGACTGGGGTGCAGAAAGATCGTTTCAGAGAGCAGAGGTTGGAAACTAAGGTGCAGAAGGATCATTACACAGAGCAGATTTTGGTTACTGGGGTGTAAAAGGAATGCTGCAGAGAGCAGAGTTTGGAGACTGAGGAGTAAAATGACTGATACAGAGAGCAGATGTTGGAGACTGGGGTGCAGAAGTACTTTAGAAGAGAGCAGAGGTTGGAGACTGGGATGCAGAAGGACTGTTGCAGAGAGCAGAGGTTGGAGACTGGCGTGCAGAAGGACTGTTAAAGAGAGCAGTGTTTCCAGACTGGGGTGCTGAAGGATTGTTACAGATAGCACAATTTCGAGACTGGGTTGCAGAAGGATCTTACAGAAAGCATTTTGTAGACTGAGGCTCAGAAGAACTGTTACAGAGAGCAAAGTTTGGAAACTCGGGTTCAGAAGGATTTTTGCAGACAGCCGAGTTTTCAGACTGAGGTACAGAAGGACTGTTTCAGAGAGCAGATATTGGATCCTGGGTAGCAGAAGGACTGTTACAGAGAGCAGAGTTTGGAGACTGGGGTGCAGAAGGATCGTTGCAGAGAGCACAGGTTGGAGATTGGGCTGCAGAAGGCCTGTTACAGAGAGCAGAGTTTGAAGACTGGGTTGTAGAAGGCCTGTTACAGAGAGCAAAGTTTGGAGACTGGGGTGCAGAAGACTCTTACAGAAAGCAGCGTTTAGTTAATGGGTTGCAGAAGGATCTTAGAGAGAGCATTGGTTGGAGACCGAGGTGCAGAAGGACTTTTACAGAGAGTAGAGTGTGGAAACTGGGGTGCAGAAAGAGTGTTATAGAGAGCAGAGTTTGGAGATTGGGGTGCAGAAGAACTGTTACTGAGAGAAGCGGTTGGAGACAGGGGTGCAGAAGGACTGTTGCATAGCGCTGAGTTTGGAGACTGAGGTGCTGGAGGACTGTTACAGAGAGCATATTTTGGAAACTGGGATGTAGAAGGACCATTGAAGAGAGCAGACTTAGGAGTCTGGGGATAAGAAGGATCCTTGCATAAAGCAGATGTTGGAGTCTGGGTGCCGAAGGACTATTAAAGAGAGCAGAGGTTGGAAACTAAGGTGCAGAAAGATCATTTCTGAGTGCAGAGTTTTGAGACTGGGTTGCAGAATAACTGTTACAGATTGCAGAACTTGGAGACTTAATTGAAGAAGGACATTTATAGAGAGGAGAGGTTGGAGACTGGGGTGCCAAAGGATTCTTAAAGAGAGCAGAGGATTGAGACTTGGGTGCAGAAGGATCGTTGCAGAGAGCAGAGGTTGGAGAATGAGGTGCAGAAGGATCGCTTCAGAGAGCAGAGTTTGGAGACTGGGGTGCAGCAGGACAGTTACAGAGAGCAAAGGTTAGATGCTTGGGTGCAGAAGAAATGTTGCAGAGAGCAGAGGTTGGAGACTGGGGTGCAGAAGTACTGTAGCTGCGAAAAGAGATTGGAGACTGGGGTGCAGAAGGACTGTTACAGAGTTCAGAGGTTGGAAACTGTTGTGCAGAAGGATAGTTGCAGAGAACAGAGGTTGGAGACTTAGATGCAGAAGGATCGTTGCAGCGAGAATAGTTTGGAGACTGGGGTGCAGAAGGCCTCTTACAGAGAGCACAATTTGGAGACTGGGGTGCAGAAGGCCTGTTACAGAGAGCAGAGGTTGGAGACTGGGGTGCAGAAGGATCGTTGCAGAGAGCAGAGGTTTCAGACTGAGGCTTAGAAAGACTGTTACAGAGAGCAGACGTTGGAATCTTTGGTGCAGAAGGACTGTTACAGAAAGCAGAGTTTGGCAATTGGGGTGCAGAAGGACAGTTATATAGAGAAGAGTTTGGAGACTGCGGTACAGAAGGACTGTTAGAGAGAGCAGAGTTTGGAGACTTTCTTGCAGAAGGACCGCTGTAGAGAGCAGATGTTGGAGACTAGGATGCAGAAGGACTGTTACAGAGAGCAGACGTTGGAGACTGTGGTGCAGAAGGATTGTTACAGAGAGCAAAGGTTTGAGATTGGGGTGCAAAAGAACTGTTACAGAGAGCAAAGTTTGGAGACTGGGGCGCAGAAGGACTGTTGCAGAGAGCAGAGATTGGAGACTGAGGTGCAGAAAGACTGTTAAAGAGAGCAGAGGTTAGAGACTGAGGTGAACAAGGATTGGTACAGATAGGAGAGGTTGGAGACTGAAGTGTAGAAGGACTGTAAAAGAGAGCAGGGTTTAGAAACTGGGGTGAAGATGGATCGTTGCAGAGAGCAGAGGTTGGAAACTGAGGTGCAGAAGGATCGTTGCAGAGAGCAGAGGTTGGAGACTGAGGTGCAGAAGGATGTTACAGAGAGCAGAGGCTGGAGACTGGTGTCAGATGCACTGTTGCAGAAAACAGACGTTGGAGACTAGGGTGCAGAAGGATCGTTGCAGACAGCAGAGGTTGGAGACTGAGGTCCAGAAGGATCGCTACACAGAGCAGAGTTTGGAGACCGGGGTGCAGTAGGATAGTTATAGAGAGCACAGTTTAAAGACTGGGTACAGAAGAGATGTTGCAGAGAGCAGAAGTTGGAGACTGGGGTGCAGAAGGACTGTAGCAGAGAGCAGAGGTTTGAGACTGGGGTGCAGTATGACTGCTGTAGAGAACAGAGGTTGAATACTGGGGTGCAAAAGGGCCATTGCAGAGAGATGAGGTTGGAGACTCAGGTGCAGAATGACTGTTACGGAGAGCAAAGTTTGCAAAACGGGGTGCAGAACCATCTTACAGAGAGCAGAGCTTGGAGACTGGGGTGCAGAAGGACTGTTGCAGAGAGAAGAGGTTTGAGACTAGGGTGGAGACGGCCTGTTACAGAGAGCAGACTTTGGTGACTGAGTTGCAGAAGACCTGTTACAGAGAGCAGATGTTGGAGACTGGGGTGAAGACGAATTGTTACAGATAGCACAGTTTGGAGACTGGGGTTTAGAAGGATTGTTGCAGACAGCAGAGGTTTCAGACTGAGGCTTAGAAGGTCTGTTACAGAGAGCAGAGGTTGGAGTTTGAGTTTCAGAAGAACTGTTTCAGAAGGAAGAGGTTGACAATTGGGGTGTAGAAGGAACGTTATAGAGAGTAGAGTTTGGAGACTGCGGTATAGAAGGTCTTTTACAGAGAGTAGAGTTTGGAGACTGGTGTGCAGAAGGACTGTTACAGAGAGCAGACGTTGGACACAGAGGTGCAGACGGATTGTTACAGAGAGCAGAGATTGGATACTGAAGTTCAGAAGGATCATTACAGAGAGCAAAGAATGGAGACTGAGGTGCAGAAGGACTTTTACAGAGAGCACAGGTAGGAGACTGAAGAGCAGAAGGATCGTTGCAGAGAGAAGAGTTTGGAGACTGGGGTGCAGAAGGACTGTTACAGAAAGCAGAGGTTGGCAATTGGGAAGCAGATGAACCGTTACAAAGAGAAGAGGTTGGAGACTGCAATACAAAAGGACTTTTACAGAGAGCAGAGTTTGGAATCTGGGGTGCAGAAGGACTGTTACAGAAAGAACAGGTTGGAGAATCGGGTGCAGAAGAAATATTGCAGAGAGCAGAGTTTGGAGACCTGGGTTCAGAAGGACTGATACAGAGAGAAGAGGTTAAAGACTGTGGTGCAGAAGGATCATACAGAGAGTAGAGTTTGGAGAATGGGGTGCAAAAGGACTGTTGCAGAGAGCAGAGCTTGGAGACTGGGGTGCAGAAGGACTGTTACAGATAGCACAATTTTGAGGCTGGGTTGCAGAAGGATCTTACAGAGATCATTTTGGAGACAAAGGTGCAGAAGAAGTGTTACAAGAGCTGAGGTTTAAGACTGGGGTGCAGAAAGATTGTTGAAGAGAGCAGAGTTCTAAGAGTGAGGTGCAGAAGTACTTTTGCAGAGAGAAGATGTTGGATCTTGGGGTGCAGAAGGATCGCTGAAGAGAGCAGAGGTTGGAGACTTGGGTGCAGAAGGCCTATTAAAGAGAGCAGAGTTATAAGACTGGGGTGCAGAAGGCCTGTTACAGACAGCAGACTTTAAAGATTGGGGTGCAGGAGGACTGATACAGAGAGCAGAGTTTGGCGAATTAGTTGCAGAAGGATCTTACAGAGAGCAGAGTTTGGAGACTGAGGTGAAGAAGAACTTTTACAGAGAGTAGTGTTTGGAGACTGAGGAGCAGTAGAAACGTTGTATAGAGCAGAGGTTGGAGACTGATGTCCAGACGAATTGTTACAGAGATCACAGGGTGGAGACTGGAGTGCAGAAGGAGTGTTACAGAGAGCAGAGTTTGGAGATTGGGGTGCAGAAGAACTGTTACTGAGAGAAGAGGGTTGATACTGGGGTGCAGAGGACTGTTGCAGAGTGTAGAGTTTGGAGACTGAGGTGCAGAAGAACTGTTACAGAGAGCAGAGTTTGGAGACTGGAGTGCCTAAAGACTAATACAGAAAGTAGAGTTTGGAGACTGGGGTGCAGAAGGACAGTTACAGAGAGCAGAGTTTGGAAACTGCTGTACAGAAGGACTGTTACAGGGAGCAGAGGTTGGAGACTAAGGTTCTAAAAGATCATTGCAGAGAGCAGATGTTGTAGACTGGTGTGCAGAAGTATCTTACAGAGAGCATAGGTTGCAGAATGAGCTGCATATGGACTGTTACAGAGACCAGAATAAAACAATTACTAATTGGGCATTATGTAAAATTGTGGATGTGTAACCGACGTGATTCTGCAATCTGCATTTGGGGTAAAATTGGGAGTTCATAACCCACTTCAATCTAATGTATGAAATATGATATGTCAAGAGCTTTGTAATGTTGTGAACAACCAATAAAAATAAAAAAGAAAAAAAAATTAAAAAAAGAAAAAAAAAAGAAACAGAGACCAGTGGTTGAAGACTGGGGTGCAGAAGGATCATTGCAGAGAGCAGAGGTTGGAGATGGAGGTGCGGAATGATCGTTGAGGAGTGCAGAGGTTAGAGAATATGGTGGAGAATGATACTTACAGAGAGCAGATTTTGGAGACTGTGGTGCAAAAGGACAGTTAAAGAGAGCACAGGTTGGAGACTGGGGTGCAGAAGAAATGTTTCAGAAAGTAGAGGTTGGAGACTAGGTTTCAGAAGGTCTGTTACAGAGAGCAGAGGTTGTAAACTTAGGTGCAGAAGGACTGTTACAGAGAGCAGAGGTTGGAGACTGGGGTACAGAAGAACTGATACAGAAAGCAGACTTTGGAGACTGTGGTGCAGAAGGACTGTTGCAGAGAACAGAGTTTGGAGACTGGGGTGCAGAAGGACCGATGCAGAGAGCTGAAGTTGGAGATTTAGGTGCCTAAGATTGTTACAGAGAGCAGAGGTTGGATACTGGGGTGCATATGGACTTATACAGAGAGCAGAGGTTGGAGACTTAGGTGCAGAAGACTCTTACAGAGAGCAGAGGTTGGAGACTAGTGTGCAGAATAACTGTTGCAGAGATTAGAGTTTGGAAACTGAGGTGCAGAAAGATCATTGCTGAGAAAATAGGTTGGAGACTGGAGTTCAAATGTCCAGTTACAGAGAGCAGAGTTTGGAAACTGAAGTGCAGAAGGCGTTTTACAGAGAGCAGATGTTGGAGACTGCGGTGCAAAAGGACGGTTACAGATAGCACAGTTTGTAGACTGGGGTACAGAAGGATCGTTGCAGAGAGCAGAGGTTTGAGACTGAGGTGAAGATTGACTGTTACAGAGAGCATAAGTTGGATTCTGAGGTGCAGAAGCACTATTATAGAAAGAAGAGTTTGGCAATTGGGGTGCAGAAGGACCGTTACAGAGAGAAGAGGTTGGAGACTGCTGTACAGAAGGACTGTTACAAAGAGCAGAGTTTGTAGACTGGGGTGCAGAAGGACCATTGCAGAGAGCAGAGGGTGGAGCCTGGGGAGAAGAAGGATCATTGCAGAGAGCAGATGTTGGAGACTGGGATGCAGAAGGACTGTTACAGAGAGCAGAGGTTGGAGACTGAGGTACAGAAGCATCGTTACAGAGAGGAGCGGATAGAGACTGGGGTGCAGAAGGATTCTTAAAGAGAGCACAGGATGGAGACTGGGTTGCATAAGGAGTGTTACCGAAAGCAGAGTTTGGAGATTTTGGTTCAGAAGAACTGTTAAAGAGAGCAGAGTTTTGAGACTGGGGTTCACAAAAATTGTTACAGAGTGCTGAGGTTTGATTCGGGTGCAGAAGGACTGTAAAAGAGAGTAGAGCTTGAAGACTGGGTTGCAGAAGAACTGTTACAGAGAGCAGAGATTGAAGACTGCAGTGCAGAAGGCCTTTAGAGAGAGCATCGGTTGGAGACTGAGGTGCAGAAGAATAATTACAGAGAGCAGAAGTTGGATACTGAGTTGCAGAAGGACTGTTACAGAGAGCAGAGTTTTTAGACAAGGTTGCAGAAGGATCTTACAGAGAGCAGAGATTGTAGACCGAGGTGAAGCAGGAGTGTTACAGAGAGCAGGGGTTGAAGACTGGGTTGCTGAAGTATTGTTATAGAGAACAGACTTTGGAGACTGGTGTGCAGACGGCCTGTTACGGATAGGAGACATGGGAGAAGGCATGCAGACGGTCTGTTACAGAATGCAGAGTTTGGAGCCTGGGTTGCAGAAAGAACTTACAGAGAGCAGATGTTGGAGAGTGAGGTGCAGAAAGACTGTTACTGAGAGCAGAGTTTGGAGACTGGGGTGCAGAAGAACTGTTGCAGATACCAGAGGTTAAAGACTAGGGTGTAGAAGGACTGTTGCAGAAACCAGAAGTTGGAATCTGGGGTGATGACGGACTATTGAAGGGAGCAGATGTAGGAGACTGAGCTGCAGAAGGACTGTTACAAAGAGCAGAAGTTTTGTGACTGGGGTGCAGAAGGACTGATACAGAGAGCAGAGTTTGGAGACTGGGGTGCAGAAGTCCTGTTACAGAGAGCAGAGGTTGGAGACTGGCTTGCAGAAGTATTGCTATAGTGAGCAGAATTTGGAGACTTGTGTGCAGAAGGCCTGTTACGGATAGGAGACTTGGGAGAAGGCGTGCAGAAGGACTGTTACAGAATGCAGAGTTTGGAGACTTGGTTGCAGAAGGAACTTACAGAGAGCAGATGATGGAGAGTGAGGTGCAGAGGAACTGTTACAGAGAGCAGAGTTTGGAGACTGGGGTGCAGAAGGACTGTTGCTGATACCAGAGGTTAAAGACTGGGGTGTAGAAGGACTGTTGCAGAAACCAGAAGTTGGAATCTGGGGTGCTGACGGACTATTGAAGAGAGCAGATGTAGGAGACTGAGCTGCAGAAGGACTGTTACAAAGAGCAGAAGTTTTGCGACTGGGGTGAAGAAGGACTGATACAGAGAGCAGAGTTTGGAGACTGGGTTGCAAAAGGGCTGTTACAGAGAGCAGAATTTGGAGACTGGGTTGCAGAAGGATCTTATGTGGAGCAGAGTTTGGAGACTGAGGTGCAGAAGAACTGTTACGGAGAGCAGAATTAGGAGACTGGGGTGCAGAAGGATCGTTGGAGACAGCAAAGTTTCCAGACTGAGGTGCAGAAGGACTGTTGCAGAGATCAGATGTTGGAGACTTGGGTGAAGAAGGACTGTTGCAGAGAGCAGATGTTGGAGACTGGGATTCAGAAGGATCCTTGCAGATAGCAGAGGTTTACCCTGGGGTGCAGAAGGACTGTTACACAGAGCAGAGGTTGAAGACTTAGGTGAAAAAGGACAGTTACAGAGAGCAGATGTGGGAGACAGGGGTGCAGGACTGATACAGAGCAGAAGTTGAAGACTGAGGTACAGAAGCACTGTTACACAGAGCAGAAGTAGGAGACTCGGGTGCAGAAGGATTATTGCAGAGAACAGAGTTTTAAGACTGAGGTACATTACAATTGTTGCAGAGAGCAGATGTTGGAGATAGGGGTGCAAAAGGACTTTTGCAGCGAGCAGGGGTTTGAGACTGTGGTGCAGAGTGATCATTGCAGAGAGCAGAGGTTTGACACTGGGGTGCAGGACTGATACAGAGAGCAGAGGTTGGAGACTGGGGTGCAGAAGGTCTTTTACAGAGAGCAGAGTTTGGAGAGTGAGGTGCCGAAAAACTGTTACAGAGAGCAGAGTTTGGAGACTGGGTTGCAGAAGGATCTTACATAGAGCAGAAGTTGGAGACTGAGGTGTAGAAGTACTGTTACAGAGAGTAGTGGTTGGAGACTCAGGTGCAGAAAGACCGTTGCAGAGAGCAGTGGTTGGAGACTGAGGTGCAGAAGGATTGATACAGAGAGCAGAGGTTGGGAACTGGGGTCTAGGAGGACTCTAGCAGAGAGCACAGGTTGGAGACTAAGGTGCAGAGGGACAGTTAAACAGAGCACAGGTTGGAGACTGGGGTGCAGAAGGACTGATACATAAAGCAGAGGTTGGAGACTCGGGTGTATAAGTACCCTTACAGAGTGCAGAGGTTGGAGAATGCAGTACAGAAGGACTATTATAGAGAGCACGGGTTGGATACTGGGGTGGAGAAGGACTGTCGCAGAGAGCAAATGTTGGAGACTGGGGTGCAATAGGACTGTTGCAGAGAGCAGAGGATGAAGACTGGGGTGTAGAAGGACTGTTGCAGACAACATAGGTTGTAGTCTGAGGTGCAGAAGGACCATTGCAGAAAGCAGAGGTTGGAAACTGGGTTTCAGAAGGATCCTACAGAGAGCAGAGTTTGGACACAGAGGTGAAGAAGGACTGTTGCAGAGAGGAGAGGTTGGAGATTGGGGCGCAGAAGTACTTTTGCAGAGAACAGAGGTTGGATTCTGAGGTGCAGAAAGACTGTTACAGAGAGCAGAGGTTGGAGACTGGTGTGCACAATAACTGATACATTATGTAGATTTTGGAGACTCGGGTGCAGAAAGACTGTTACAGACAGCAGAGTGGGGACTGCAGTACAGAAGGACTGTTACAGAGAAAAGGGGTTGAAGACTGGGGTGCAAGGAATTTTTGCCAGAGAGCAGAGGTTGCAGAGTGAGGTGCAGAAGGACTGTTACAGAGAGCAAAATATGGATACTGTGGTGCAGAAGGACTGATACTGAAAGCAGAGGTTGGAGACTTGGGTGTAGAAGGACTGTTACAGAGAGCAGAGTTTGGAGACTGGGTTGGAGGAGAACTGTTGCAACAGCAGATGTTGGAGACTGGGGTGCAGAAGGAATGTTGCAGAGAGCAGAGGTTGCAGAGTCAGGTGCAGACTGACTGTTACAGAGAGCAGAGTTTGGAGACTGTGGTGCATAAGCAATGATACAGAAAGCAGAGTTTGGAGAATGGGGTGAAGAAGGACCCTTACAGAGAACAGTGGTTGAAGACTGCGGTACAGAAGAACTGTTTTCTAGAAAAAGGTTGGAGACTGGGGTGCAGAGGGACCATTGCAGAGAGCAGAGGTTAGAGACTGGGGTGCAGAAGGACTGTTATAGAGAGGAGAGGTTGGAGACTGGGGTGCAGTAGGACTGATACAGAAAGCAGAGATTGGAGACTGGGGTGCAGAAAGACCGTTACAGAGAGCAGAGGTTGGATTCTGAAGTACAGGAGGACTGTTACAGATAGCCGAGGTTGGAGACTGGGGTACACAAGGACTGCAAAAGAGAGCTGATGTTTGTAACTAGGGTGCCGAAGGACTGTTGAAGAGAGCAGAATTTGGAGACTGGGGTGCAGAAGAACTGTTGCAGAGAGCAGAGGTTGGAGACTGGGGTGCAAAAAGACTGTTACAGAGAGAAGACGTTGAAGACAGTGGTGCAGAAGGATCTTACAGAGAGCAGAATTTGGAGACTGAGGTGCAGAAGGACTGTTAAAGAGAGCAGAGGTAGGAGAATGGGCTGCAGAAGGTTCTTTCCAGACAGCAGAGTTTTTAGACTGAGGTACAGAAGGACTGTTGCAGAGAGCATATGTTGGAGACTGGAATGCAGAAGGACTGTTGCAGAGAGCAGAGGTTGGAGACTGGGGTGTAGAAGGACTTTTACAGAGAGCAGAGTTTGGAGATTCATGTGCAGAAAGACTGTTACAGGGAGCAGAGTTTGGAAATTGGGATGCAGAAGGACCATTAAAGAGAGCAGAGTTTGAAGACTGCGGTATAGAACTCTTACCAATAGCAGAGGTTGGAGACTTGGGTGCAGAAAGACTGTTACAGAGAGCAGAGGTTGAAGACTGAGGTGTAGAAAGAGTGTTACAGAGAGGAGAGTTTGGAGACTGAGGTGCATAAGGACTGTTACAGAAAGCAGAGTTTGGAAATTGGGGTGTAGAAGGATGGTTACAGAGAGCAGAGGTTGGAGACTGCGGTACAGAAGGACTGTTACACAGAGAAGATATCGATGACTGGGGAGCAGAAGGACTGTTGCAGAGGACAGAAGTTGAAGAGTTGGGTGGAGAAGGAATGTTACAGAGAGCAGAGTTTAGAAACTGGAGTGCAGAAGGATCTTACAGAGAGCAGAGGTTGGAGACTGTGGTGCAGAAGGACTGTTGCACAGAGCAGAAGTTGGAGACTGGGATCCAGAACGATCGTTGCAGAGAGCAGATTTTAGAGACTGAGGTACAGATGGACTGTTACATAGAGCAGAGTTTCGAGACTGAGGTGCAGAAGGACAGTTACAGAGAGCAGAGGTTGGATACTGGTGTGTAGAAGGACTGTTACAGAGAGCAGAGGTTGGAGACTGGGGTTCAGATGGGTCTTACAGAGAGCAGAGTTTAGAGACTGGGGTGCAAAAGGACTGTTGCAGAGCGCAGATGTTGGAGACTGGGATGGAAAAGAATCATTGCAGAAAGGAGAGGTTGAATACTGGAGTGCATAAGGATCTTACACAGAGCAGAGGTTGGTGACTACAGTGCAGGACTGTTGCGGAGAGCAGAGGTTTGAGACTGGGGTGGAGAAAAATCATTGCAGAGAGAAGAGGTTGGAGACTGGGGCTCTGAAGGCCTGTTACAGAGAGCAGAGGTTCGAGACTGGGTTGTAAAATTTCTGTTACAGAGAGCAAAGGTTGAGAACTATTCTGCAGAAGGAGTTTTACAGAAAGCAGAGGTAGGAGACTGAGGTGCAGAAGGATCGTTGCAGAGAGCAGAGTTTTTAGACTGAGTTGCTGAATGAGGTTGGAGACTTGCGATCAGAAGGCCTGCTAAAGAGTGCAGATTTGGAGACTGGCGTGCAGAAGGCCTGTTACAGAGAGAAGAGGTTGGAGACTTGGGTGCAGAAGGACTTGTACGAAGAGCAGATTTTGAAGAAAGTGTTGCTGAAGGATCTTACAGAGAGCAGAGGTTGGAGAATAAGGTGCAGGTGGACTGTTACAGATAGCAGTGGTTAGAGACTGGGGTGCAGAAGGATCGTGGAGAGGAGAGGTTTCAGACTGAGGTGCAGAAGTACTGTTACAGAGAGCCGAGGATGGAGATTGAGGTGTAGAAGGACTGTTACGAAGAGCAGAGTTTGAAGACTGAGGTGCAGAAGGACTGTTACAAAAAGCAGAGTTTGGAAATTGGGGTGCAGAAGAACCGTTACAGAGAGCAGAGGTTGGAGACTACGGTATAGAAGGACTGTTACAGAGAGCAGATGTGGGAGACTTGGGTAAAGAAAGACTGTTACAGAAAGCACAGGTCGGAGACTGAGGTGAAGAAGGATAGACACAGAGAGCAGTGGTTTGAGACTGGGGTTCAGAAGGTCTGATACAGAAAGCAGAGGTTGAAGACTGGGGTGAAGAAGGACTGCTACAGAAAGCAGAGGTTGGAGACAGTGGTGCAGAAAGATCTTACAGAGAGCAGAATTTGGAGACTGAGGTGCAGAAGGACTGTTGTAGAGATCAGAGGTTGGAGACTGGGGTGCAGTAAGATCATTGCAGAGAGCAAAGGTTAAAGACTGGGGTGAAGAAGGATCGTTTCACAGAGCAAAGATTGGAGACTTGCATGCAGAAGGCCTGCTTAAGAGAGCAGATTTGGAGACTGGCGTGCAGAAGGCCTGTTACAGAAAGGAGAGGTTGGAGACTGGGGTGCAGAAGGACTGGTATAGAGAGCAGATTTTTAAGAAAGGGTTGCTGAAGAATCTTACAGAGAGCAGAGTTTGGAGACTAAGGTTCAGGTGGATTGTTACAGAGAGCAGTGGTTGGAGACTGGGGTGCAGAAGGATCGTGGAGAGTAGAGGTTTCAGACTGAGGTGCAGAATGACTGTTGCAGAGAGCAGATGTTGGAGAGTGGCGTGCAGAAGGACTGTTGCAGAGAGCAGATGTTGGTAACTAGGGTCCAGAAGGACTAATGTAGAAAGCAGAGGTGGAGACTGGGGTGCAGAAGGACTGTTGCAGAGAGTAGAGGTTGGAGACTGAGGTGCGGAAGTCCTGTTACAGAGAGCAGAGTTTGGAGACTCAGATTCAGAAGTACAGTTTCAGAGAGCAGAGGTTAAATACAGGGGTGCAGAAGGATCTTACAGAGAGCAGAATTTGGAGACTGAGTTGCAGAAAGACTGTTGCAGAGATCAGAGGTTTGAAACTGGGGTGCAGAAGGACTGATACAGAAAGCAGTGATTGGAGTGTGGCATACAGAAAGAACATTACAGAGAGCAGAGGTTGGATACTGCAGTACAAGAGGACTGTTACAGAGAGCAGTGACTGAAGACTGGGGTGCACAAGTACCGTAGCAGAGAGCAGATGTTGGTAACTAGGGTGCAGAAGGACTGTTGTAGAGAGCAGAGTTTGGAGACTGGGGTGCAGAATGACTCTTGCGGAGAGCAGAGGTTGGAGACTGGGGTGCAGAAGGACTGTTACAGAGAGCAGAGTTTGGAGACAGGATTGCAGAAGGATCTTACAGAGAGCAGAATTTGGAGACTGAGGTGCAGAAGGACTTTTGCAGAGATCAGAGGTTGGAGACTGGGGTGCAGTAGGATCATTGCAGAGAGCAAAGTTTGGAGACTGGGGTCCAGAAGGATCATTTGCAGAGAGCAGAGGATGGAGAGTGGGGTGCAGAAGGCCTGTTACAGAGAGGAGAGTTTGGAGACTGGGGTGCAGAAAAACTGTTACAGAGAGCAGAGTTTGGAGACTGGTTTGCTGAAGGAACTTACAGAGAGCAGATGTTGGATACTGAGTTGCAGGTGGACTGTTACAGAAAGCAGTGGTTGGAGATTGCAGTGCAGAAGAATCGTGGAGAGCAGAGGTTTTAGACTGAGGTGTAGAAGTAGTGTTACAGAGAGCAGAGGTTGGAGACTGAGGTGTAGCAGGACTGTTACAGAGAGCAGAGTTTAGAGACTGACGTACAGAAGGACTGTTACAGAAATCAGAGGTTGGAAATTGGGGTGCAGAAGGACCGTTACAGAGAGCAGAGGTTGGAGACTGCAGTATAGAAGGACTGTTACAGAAAACACAGTTTAGAGACTGGGGTGCAGAAGGATTCTTACAGAAAGCAAAGGTTGAAGACCGAGGTGCAGAAGGATATATACAAAGAGCAGAGTTTGGAGACTGGGGTTCAGAATGACTGATTCAAAAATCAGAGGTTGGAGGCTGGGTTTCAGAAGGACCATTACAGAGAGCAGAGGTTGGAAACTGTGGTACATAAGGTCTGTGTCAGAGAGCAGATCTCAGAGACTGTGAAGTAGAGGGACTGTTGAAGAGGACAGAGGTTTGAGACTGGGGTGGAGAAGAAATTTTACAGAGAGCAGAGTTTGAAAACTAGAGTGCAGGAAGATCTTACAGAGAGCAAAGGTTAAAGACTGTATTGCAGAAGGACTGTTGCAGAGAGCAGACGTTGGAGACTGGGTTCCAGAAGGTTCATTGCAGAGAGCAGTGTTTGGAGACTGGGGTGCAGAAGGACTGTTACAGAGAGCAGAGGTTGGAGACTGGGGTGCAGAAGGATTGTTACAGAAAGCACAGGTTTAAGACTGAGGTGCAGAAGGATAGATACAAAGAGCAGAGGTTGGAGACTGTGGTTCAGAACGACTAATTCAAAAATCAGAGTTTGGAGACTGGGTTGCAAAAAGACCGTTATAGAGAGCAGAGGTTGGAAACTGCGGTACATAAGGTCTGTTACAGAGAGCAGATTTTGGAGACTGGAGAGCAGAAGGACTGTTGCAGAAGACAGAGGTTTGAGACTGGGGTGGAGAAGAAATTTTACATAGAGCAGAGTTTGAAGACTGGAGTGCAGAAATATTTTACAGAGAGCAGAGTTTGGAGACTGTATTGCAGAAGGACTGTGGCAGAGAACAGACGTTGGAGACTGGGGTCCAGAATGTTCGTTGCAGAGAGCAGAGTTTGGAGACTGGGGTACAGAAGGACTGTTGCAGAGAGCAGATATTGGAGACTGGAGTGGAGAAGGACTGTTGCAGAGAGCAGATTTTAGAGACTTGGGTGCAGAAAGATTGTTACAGAGAGCAGGGGTTGGAGACTGAGGTGGGGAAGGACTGTTACAGAGATCAGCGTTTGGAGACTGGGGTGCAGAAGGACTGTTACAGAGAGCAGAGGTTGGAGACTTCCGTTCAGATGTATGTTACAGAGAGAAGAGTTTGCAGACTGGGGTGCAAAAGGACAGTTGCAGAGAGCAGATGTTAGAGACTTTTGTGGAGAAGAATCATTGCAGAGAGAAGAGGTTGGAGACTCTGGTGAAGAAGGCCTATTACAGAGAGCAGAGGTTGAAGACTGAGATGCAGAAGGACTGTTTCAGAGATGAGAGGTTGGAGACTGGGGTAAAGTAGGATCATTGCAGAGAGCAGAGGTTGGAGACAGGCGTGCAATATGATCGTTGCATAGACCAGAGTTTGGAAACATTTGTGCAGAAGGCCTGTTACAGAGAGGAGAGGTTGGAGACTGGGGTGCAGAAGGACTGTTATAGAGAGCAGTGTTTGGAGACTGAGTTGCTGAAGGATCTTACAGAGAGCAGAGGTTGGAGACTGAGGTGCAGGTGGACTGTTACAGAGAGCAGTGGTTGGAGACTGGGGTGCAGAAGAATCGTGGAGAGCAGAGGTTTCAGACTGAGGTACAGGTGGACTTTTAAAGAGAGCAGTGATTGGAGACTGGGGTGTAGAAAGACTGTTACAGAGAGCAGAGTTTGGAGACTCAGGTGTAGAAAAAACTGTTACAGAAAGCAGAGTTTGGAAATTAAGGTGCTGAAGGACCCTTACAGAGAGCAGAGTTTGGAGACTGCGGTATAGGACTGTTACCTAGAGTAGAGGTTGGAGACTGGAGTGCAAAAGGACTCTTACATAAAGCATAGGTTGAAGACTGAGGTGCAAATGATAGATACAGAGAACAGATTTTGGAGACTGGGGTTCAGGCAGACTGATACAGAAAGCAGAGTTTGGAGACTGGGGTGTAGAAGGACCTTTACAAAGAGCAGAGTTTGGAGACTGCAAAACAGAAGGACTGTTAAAGAGAACAGATCTCGAAGACTGGGACCAGAAGGACTGTTGCAGAGAGCAGAGGTTGGAAACTGGGGTGGAGAAGGAATTTTATAGAAAGCAGAGTTTGGAAACTAGAGTTCAGAGGGATCTTATAGAGAGCAGAGGTTGGAGACTGTGGAGCAGAAAGACTGTTGCTGAGAGCAGAGGTTGGAGACTGGGGTCATGAAGGATCCTTGCAGATAGCAGAGTTTGGAGACTGGGGTGCAGAAGGAGTGTTGCAGAGAGCAGATGTTGAAGACTGGGGTGCAGAAAGAATATTGCTGAGAGCAGATTTTAGAGACTGGGGTGCAGAAGGATTGTTACAGAGAGCAGAGTTTGAAGACTGAGGTGCAGAAGGACTGTTATAGAGAGCATAGGTTGGAGACAGGGATTCAGATGGATCTTACAGAGAGCAGAGTTTGGAGACTGGGGTTCAAAACGACTGTTGCAGACAGCAGATGTTGGAAACTGAGGTTGAGAAAAATTGTTGCAGAGAGAAGAGGTTTTATACTGGGGTGAATAAAGCCTGTTACAGAGAGCAGAGGTTGGAGACTTGGTTGCAGAAGTCCTGTTACAGAGAGCAGAAGTTGGAGACTGTTGTGCAGAAGGACAGGTACAAAGTGTAGAGTTTAAAGACTGGGTTGCAGAAGGATCTTACAGAGAGCTAAGTTGGGAGACTGAGGTGCAGAAGGACTGTTGCAGGGAGCAGATGTTGGTAACTAGTGTGCAGAAAGACTGATGTAGAGAGCAGAATTTTTAGACTAGGGTGGAAAAGGACTGTTGCAGAGAGCAGAGGTTTGAGACTGAGGTGCGGAAGTCCTGATACAAAGAGCAGAGGTTGGAGACTCGGGTGCTGAAGGACTGTTACAGAGAGCAGAGGTTGGATACAGGGGTGCAGAAGCATCTTACCGAGAGCAGAATTTGGAGAATGAGGTGCAGATGGACTGTTGCAGAGAGCAGTGGTTGGAGACTGAGGTGCAGAAGGATCATGCAGAGAGGAGAGGTGTCAGACTGAAGTGCCGAAGGACTGTTACAAAGAGCAGAGGTTTGAGACTGAGGTGCAGAAGGACTGTTACAGAAAGAAGAGGTTGGATATTGGTGTGCAGAAGGACCTTTACAAAGACCAGAGTTTGGAGACTGCGGTATAGAAAAACTGTTACAGTGAGAAGAGTTTAGAGATTGGTGTTCAGAAGAACTGTTAAAGAGAACAGAGGTTGAATACTGTGGTGCCGAAGTATAATTGCAAAGTGCACAGGTTGGAGACTGAGGTGCAGAAGGATTGTTACAGAGAGCAGATTTTTGACACTGATGTGCAGAAGGACTGTTGCAGAGAGCACAGTTTAAAGACTGGGGTGCAGAAATATCGTTACAGAGTGCACAATTTGGAGACTGAGGTGCAGAAGGATCGCAACAGAGAGCAGAGTTTGGAGACCAGGGTGCAGTAGGAAAGTTACAGAAAGCACAGGTTGAAGACTGGGGTGCAGAAAAAATGTTGCAGAGAGCAGAGGTTGGAGATTGGGATGCAGAAGGACTGTAGCAGAGAGCAGAGGTTGGAGACTGGGGTGTAGAAGGACTGTTGCAGAGAGCAGATGTTGGAGATTGGGATGCATTATGATCCTTGTAGAGAGCAGAGGTTGGAGACTGGGGTGCAGAAGGACTGTTACAGAGGGCAGAGTTAGGAGACTGGGTTGCAGAAGACCTGTTACAGAGAGCAGATGTTGGAGACTTGGATGCAGAAGGATTGTTACAGGTAGCACAGTTTGGAGACTGGGGTATAGAAGGATCGATGTAGAGAGCAGAGGATTCAGATTGAGGCTTAGAAGGACTGTTACCGAGGGGAGAGTCTGAGGTTTAAAAGGACTTTTATAGAAAGCAGAGTTTGGCAATTGGGGTGCAGATAGACCGTTACAAAAAGAAGACGTTGGAGACTGAGATACAAAAAAAATTTTACGGAGAGCAGAGTTTGGAGACTGGGTAGAAGAAGGATCGTTGCAGAGAGCAGATGTTGGAGACTTGGGTGCAGAAGGAATGTTACAGAGAGCAGAGGTTGGAGACTGAGTTGCAGAAGGACAGTTACAGAGAGTACAGGTTGGAGACTGGGGTGCAGAAGAAATGTTGCAGAGAGCAGAGTTTGGAGACTTGGGTGCATACGGACTGATGCAGAGAGCAGAGTTTGAAGACTGTGGTACAGAAGGACTGACACAGAGAACAGAGGTTTGATTCTGGGGTGCAGAAGGATCGTTGCAGAGAGCAGAGGTTTGAAACTATGGTACAAAAGGATAATTACACAGAGCAGAGTTTTGTTTTGAGGTGTAAAAAGACTGCTGCAGAGAAAAGAGGTTGGTGACTGAGGCGCAAAAGGACTGATACAGAGAGCAGAAGTTGGAGACTGGGGTGCAGAAGAACTGATACACAAAGCAGAGGTTGGACACTGGGGTTCAGAAAAACCGTTACAGGGAGCAGAGGTTGGATACTGCTGTAGAGAAGGACTTTTACAGAGAGCAAATTTTGGAGACCGGCATGCAGAAGGACTGTTGCACAGAACAGAGGGTGGAGACTGGGGTGAAAAAAAACCGTTGCAGAGAGAAGAGGTTGGAGACTGAGGTGCAGAAGGTTTGTTATAGAGAGCAGAGGTTGGAGACTGGGGTCCAGAAGGACTTTTGCAGAGAGCAGAGTTTGGAGACTGAGGTGAAGAAGGATCATTGCAGAGATTAGAGATTGGAGACTTCGTCGAAGAAGGCCTGTTACAGAGAGAAGAGATTGGAGACTGGTGTGCAGAAGGCCTGTTAGAGATAGCAGAGTTTGTAGACTGGGTTGCAGAAGGAATGTTCCAGATAGCACAATTTGGAGACTGTGTTGCACAAAGATCTTACTGAGAGCATTTTGGAGACTGAGATTCAGAAGGACTATTACAGAGAGCAAAGGTTGGAAACTGGGGTGCAGAAGGATTGTGGCAGAGAGCAGAGTTTTCAGACTTAGGTGCAGAAGGACTGTTGCAGAGAACAGATGTTTGATCCTGAGGTGCAGAAGGACTGTTGCAGAGAGCAGAGTTTTGAGACCTGGGTGCATAAGGATCGTTGCAGAGAGCACAGGTTGGAGACTGCGGTGCAGAAGGCCTGTTACAGACAGCAGAGGTTGAAGACTGGGGTGCATGAGGCCTGTTACAGAGAGCAGAGTTTGGAGACTGGGGGCAGAAGAAATGTTACAGAGCGCAGCATTTGGAGAATGCGTGGCAGAAGGATCTTACAGAGAACAAAGTTTAGAGTCAGAGGTGCAGAAGGACTTTTACAGAGAGTAGAGCATGGAGACTGGGGTGCAGAGGGAGTGTTACAGAGAGCAGAGGTTGGAGACTGGGGTGCAGAAGGACTGCTGCAGAGAGCAGAGTTTGGAGACTGAGGTGCAAAAGGACTGTTACAGAGAGCAGAGTTAGGAAACTGGGGTGTATAAGGACCGTTGCTGTGAGCAGAGATTGGAGCCTGGGGAGAAGAATGATCATTGCAGAGAGCAGATGTTAGAGACTGGGCTGCAGTAGGACTGTTAAAGAGAGCAGAGGTTGGAGACTGAGGTGCAGAAGGACCTTTACAGAGAGCAGAATTTGGAGATGAGGTGAAGAAGGATCGTTACAGAGAGCAGAGTTTGGAGACTGTTTTGCAGAAGGACTGACACAGAGATCAGAGGTTGGAGACTGGGGTGAAATAGGACTGATACAGAGAGCAGATGTTGGAGACTGGGGTGCAGAAGTACTGTAGCAGAGAGCAGAGGTTGAAGACTAGGGTGCAGTAGGACTGTTGCAGAGAGCAGAGGTTGGAGACTGGGGTGCAGAAGAACCATTAAAGAGATCAGAGTGTTGAGACTGTGGTACAGAAGGACTGTTACAGAGAGCAGAGATTGGATACTGGGGTGCAGAAAGACTGATGCAGAGAACAGAGTTTTGGAGCCTGGGGTGCAGAAGGAATGTTACAGAGGGCAGCATTTGGAGAATGCATGGCAGAAGAATCTTACAGAGAGCAAAGTTTAGAGACAGAGGTGAAGAAGGACCTTTACAGAGAGTAGAGCATGGAGACTGGGGTGCAGAGAAAGTGTTACAGAGAGCAGAGGTTGGAGACTGGGGTGCAGAAGGACTGTTGCAGAGAGCAGAGTTTGGAGACTGAGGTGCAAAAGGACTGTTACAGTGAGCAGAGTTAGGAAACTGGGGTGTATAAGGACCGTTGCTGT
>NW_027522852.1:0-73958 GCF_052094955.1 Ictidomys tridecemlineatus | reverse complement strand
TG
Organism: Ictidomys tridecemlineatus; assembly: GCF_052094955.1. Lineage (NCBI taxonomy): Eukaryota > Metazoa > Chordata > Mammalia > Rodentia > Sciuridae > Ictidomys > Ictidomys tridecemlineatus. Next base: position 73,956 of record NW_027522852.1, on the reverse strand, counting down.
CTTTATTGTGTCAAGTTTCAAAGAGCTAGCACAAACCGTGTTTGATTTAGAGTTCCAAATACATGTATCCCTATAGGAGAAAACAGAGTGAAACCTCAAAATGAAACCGGTTACTGCCAACGAACGGTTTAACCTAGAAGAACGAAATTTGGCGAGCCAAGTGGGATTGGTGTACTGATCATTACCTGAAAGTTTCATCAAGATTGGGTGAAAAAGTGTTTTTTAAGATTTCAGGCAACTCGTAGTTTTTTGGAAGCTTGGCAGGCCCTTTCCATGAAAGTGATTCTCGCCAGTCTCTGCTTAGGGCTACATCAACAGCAAACAAATCATAGAGATAGAATTTGAAACTGCTTTATTGTGTCAAGTTTCAAAGAGCTAGCACAAACCGTGTTTGATTTAGAGTTCCAAATACATGTATCGCTATAGGAGAAAACAGAGTGAAACCTCAAAATGAAACCGGTTACTGCCAACGAACGGTTTAACCTAGAAGAACGAAATTTGGCGAGCCAAGTGGGATTGGTGTACTGATCATTACCTGAAAGTTTCATCAAGATTGGGTGAAAAAGTGTGTGCTGAGATTTCGGGCAACTCGTAGTTTTTGGAAGCTTGGCAGGCCCTTTCCATGAAAGTGATTCTCGCCAGTCTCTGCTTAGGGCTACATCAACAGCAAACAAACCACAGAGATAGAACTTGAAACTGCTTTATTGTGTCAAGTTTCAAAGAGCTAGCACAAACCGTGTTTGATTTAGAGTTCCAAATACATGTATCCCTATAGGAGAAAGCAGAGTGAAACCTCAAAATGAAACCGGTTACTGCCAACGAACGGTTTAACCTAGAAGAACGAAATTTGGCGAGCCAAGTGGGATTGGTGTACTGATCATTACCTAAAAGTATAATCAAGATTGGGTGAAAAAGGGTGTGCTGAGATTTCAGGCAACTCGTAGTTTTTTGGAAGCTTGGCAGGCCCTTTCCATGAAAGTGATTCTCGCCAGTCTCTGCTTAGGGCTACATCAACAGCAAACAAACCATAGAGATAGAACTTGAAACTGCTTTATTGTGTCAAGTTTCAAAGAGCTAGCACAAACCGTGTTTGATTTAGAGTTCCAAATACATGTATCCCTATAGAAGAAAACAGAGTGAAACCTCAAAATGAAACCGGTTACTGCCAACGAACGGTTTAACCTAGAAGAACGAAATTTGGCGAGCCAAGTGGGATTTGTGTAACTGATCATTACCTGAAAGTTTCATCAAGATTGGGTGAAAAAGGGTGTGCTAAGATTTCGGGCAACTCGTAGTTTTTTGGAAGATTGGCAGGCCCTTTCCATGAAAGTGATTCTCGCCAGTCTCTGCTTAGGGCTACATCAACAGCAAACAAACCATAGAGATAGAACTTGAAACTGCTTTATTGTGTCAAGTTTCAAAGAGCTAGCACAAACCGTGTTTGATTTAGAGTTCCAAATACATGTATCCCTATAGGAGAAAACAGAGTGAAACCTCAAAATGAAACCGGTTACTGCCAACGAACGGTTTAACCTAAAAGAACGAAATTTGGCGAGCCAAGTGGATTGGTGTACTGATCATTACCTGAAAGTTTCATCAAGATTGGGTGAAAAAGTTTTTACTGAGGTTTCGGGCAACTCGTAGTTTTTTGGAAGATTGGCAGGCCCTTTCCATGAAAGTGATTCTCGCCAGTCTCTGCTTAGGGCTACATCAACAGCAAACAAACCATAGAGATAGAACTTGAAACTGCTTTATTGTGTCAAGTTTCAAAGAGCTAGCACAAACCGTGTTGGATTTAGAGTTCCAAATACATGTATCCCTATAGGAGAAAACAGAGTGAAACCTCAAAATGAAACCGGTTACTGCCAACGAACGGTTTAACCTAGAAGAACGAAATTTGGCGAGCCAAGTGGGATTGGTGTACTGATCATTACCTGAAAGTTTCATCAAGATTGGGTGAAAAAGGGTGTGCTGAGATTTCAGGAAACTCGTAGTTTTTTGGAAGCTTGGCAGGCCCTTTCCATGAAAGTGATTCTCGCCAGTCTCTGCTTAGGGCTACATCAACAGCAAACAAACCATAGAGATAGAACTTGAAACTGCTTTATTGTGTCAAGTTTCAAAGAGCTAGCACAAACCGTGTTTGATTTAGAAGTTCCAAATACATGTATCCCTATAGGAGAAAACAGAGTGAAACCTCAAAATGAAAACGGTTACTGCCAACGAACGGTTTAACCTAGAAGAACGAAATTTGGCGAGCCAAGTGGGATTTGTGTAACTGATCATTACCTGAAAGTTTCATCAAGATTGGGTGAAAAAGGGTGTGCTGAGATTTCGGGCAACTCGTAGTTTTTTGGAAGATTGGCAGGCCCTTTCCATGAAAGTGATTCTCGCCAGTCTCTGCTTAGGGCTACATCAACAGCAAACAAACCATAGAGATAGAACTTGAAACTGCTTTATTGTGTCAAGTTTCAAAGAGCTAGCACAAACCGTGTTTGATTTAGAGTTCCAAATACATGTATCCCCTATAGGAGAAAACAGAGTGAAACCTCAAAATGAAACCGGTTACTGCCAACGAACGGTTTAACCTAAAAGAACGAAATTTGGCGAGCCAAGGTGGGATTGGTGTACTGATCATTACCTGAAAGTTTCATCAAGATTGGGTGAAAAAGGGTGTGCTGAGATTTCACGCAACTCGTAGTTTTTTGGAAGATTGGCAGGCCCTTTCCATGAAAGTGATTCTCGCCAGTCTCTGCTTAGGGCTACATCAACAGCAAACAAACCATAGAGATAGAACTTGAAACTGCTTTATTGTGTCAAGTTTCAAAGAGCTAGCACAAACCGTGTTTGATTTAGAGTTCCAAATACATGTATCCCTATAGGAGAAAACAGAGTGAAAACTCAAAATGAAACCGGTTACTGCCAACGAACGGTTTAACCTAGAAGAACGAAATTTGGCGAGCCAAGTGGGATTGGTGTACTGATCATTACCTGAAAGTTTCATCAAGATTGGCTGAAAAAGGGTGTGCTGAGATTTCCAGGCAACTCGTAGTTTTTTGGAAGCTTGGCAGGCCCTTTCCATGAAAGTGATTCTCGCCAGTCTCTGCTTAGGGCTACATCAACAGCAAACAAACCATAGAGATAGAACTTGAAACTGCTTTATTGTGTCAAGTTTCAAAGAGCTAGCACAAACCGTGTTGGATTTAGAGTTCCAAATACATGTATCCCTATAGGAGAAAACAGAGTGAAACCTCAAAATGAAACCGGTTACTGCCAACGAACGGTTTAACCTAGAAGAACGAAATTTGGCGAGCCAAGTGGGATTTGTGTAACTGATCATTACCTTAAAGTTTCATCAAGATTGGGTGAAAAAGTGTGTGCTGAGATTTCGGGCAACTCGTAGTTTTTGGAAGATTGGCAGGCCCTTTCCATGAAAGTGATTCTCGCCAGTCTCTGCTTAGGGCTACATCAACAGCAAACAAACCATAGAGATAGAACTTGAAACTGCTTTATTGTGTCAAGTTTCAAAGAGCTAGCACAAACCGTGTTTGATTTAGAGTTCCAAATACATGTATCCCTATAGGAGAAAACAGAGTGAAACCTCAAAATGAAACCGGTTACTGCCAACGAACGGTTTAACCTAGAAGAACGAAATTTGGCGAGCCAAGTGGGATTGGTGTACTGATCATTACCTGAAAGTTTCATCAAGATTGGGTGAAAAAGGGTGTGCTGAGATTTCAGGAAACTCGTAGTTTTTTGGAAGCTTGGCAGGCCCTTTCCATGAAAGTGATTCTCGCCAGTCTCTGCTTAGGGCTACATCAACAGCAAACAAACCATAGAGATAGAACTTGAAACTGCTTTATTGTGTCAAGTTTCAAAGAGCTAGCACAAACCGTGTTTGATTTAGAGTTCCAAATACATGTATCCCTATAGGAGAAAACAGAGTGAAACCTCAAAATGAAACCGGTTACTGCCAACGAACGGTTTAACCTAGAAGAACGAAATTTGGCGAGCCAAGTGGGATTGGTGTACTGATCATTACCTGAAAGTTTCATCAAGATTGGGTGAAAAAGGGTGTGCTGAGATTTCAGGCAACTCGTAGTTTTTTGGAAGCTTGGCAGGCCCTTTCCATGAAAGTGATTCTCGCCAGTCTCTGCTTAGGGCTACATCAACAGCAAACAAACCATAGAGATAGAACTTGAAACTGCTTTATTGTGTCAAGTTTCAAAGAGCTAGCACAAACCGTGTTGGGATTTAGAGTTCCAAATACATGTATCCCTATAGGAGAAAACAGAGTGAAACCTCAAAATGAAACCGGTTACTGCCAACGAACGGTTTAACCTAGAAGAACGAAATTTGGCGAGCCAAGTGGGATTGGTGTACTGATCATTACCTGAAAGTATAATCAAGATTGGGTGAAAAAGGGTGTGCTGAGATTTCAGGCAACTCGTAGTTTTTTGGAAGCTTGGCAGGCCCTTTCCATGAAAGTGATTCTCGCCAGTCTCTGCTTAGGGCTACATCAACAGCAAACAAACCATAGAGATAGAACTTGAAACTGCTTTATTGTGTCAAGTTTCAAAGAGCTAGCACAAACCGTGTTTGATTTAGAGTTCCAAATACATGTATCCCTATAGGAGAAAACAGAGTGAAACCTCAAAATGAAACCGGTTACTGCCAACGAACGGTTTAACCTAGAAGAACGAAATTTGGCGAGCCAAGTGGGATTTGTGTAACTGATCATTACCTGAAAGTTTCATCAAGATTGGGTGAAAAAGGGTGTGCTGAGATTTCGGGCAACTCGTAGTTTTTTGGAAGATTGGCAGGCCCTTTCCATGAAAGTGATTCTCGCCAGTCTCTGCTTAGGGCTACATCAACAGCAAACAAACCATAGAGATAGAACTTGAAACTGCTTTATTGTGTCAAGTTTCAAAGAGCTAGCACAAACCGTGTTTGATTTAGAGTTCCAAATACATGTATCCCTATAGGAGAAAACAGAGTGAAACCTCAAAATGAAACCGGTTACTGCCAACGAACGGTTTAACCTAAAAGAACGAAATTTGGCGAGCCAAGTGGGATTGTTGTACTGATCATTACCTGAAAGTTTCATCAAGATTGGGTGAAAAAGTGTGTGCTGAGATTTCACGCAAACTCGTAGTTTTTTGGAAGCTTGGCAGGCCCTTTCCATGAAAGTGATTCTCGCCAGTCTCTGCTTAGGGCTACATCAACAGCAAACAAACCATAGAGATAGAACTTGAAACTGCTTTATTGTGTCAAGTTTCAAAGAGCTAGCACAAACCGTGTTTGATTTAGAGTTCCAAATACATGTATCCCTATAGGAGAAAACAGAGTGAAACCTCAAAATGAAACCGGTTACTGCCAACGAACGGTTTAACCTAGAAGAACGAAATTTGGCGAGCCAAGTGGGATTGGTGTACTGATCATTACCTGAAAGTTTCATCAAGATTGGGTGAAAAAGGGTGTGCTGAGTTTCAGGCAACTCGTAGTTTTTTGGAAGCTTGGCAGGCCCTTTCCATGAAAGTGATTCTCGCCAGTCTCTGCTTAGGGCTACATCAACAGCAAACAAACCATAGAGATAGAACTTGAAACTGCTTTATTGTGTCAAGTTTCAAAGAGCTAGCACAAACCGTGTTGGATTTAGAGTTCCAAATACATGTATCCCTATAGGAGAAAACAGAGTGAAACCTCAAAATGAAACCGGTTACTGCCAACGAACGGTTTAACCTAGAAGAACGAAATTTGGCGAGCCAAGTGGGATTGGTGTACTGATCATTACCTGAAAGTATAATCAAGATTGGGTGAAAAAGGGTGTGCTGAGATTTCAGGCAACTCGTAGTTTTTGGAAGCTTGGCAGGCCCTTTCCATGAAAGTGATTCTCGCCAGTCTCTGCTTAGGGCTACATCAACAGCAAACAAACCATAGAGATAGAACTTGAAACTGCTTTATTGTGTCAAGTTTCAAAGAGCTAGCACAAACCGTGTTTGATTTAGAGTTCCAAATACATGTATCCCTATAGGAGAAAACAGAGTGAAACCTCAAAATGAAAACGGTTACTGCCAACGAACGGTTTAACCTAGAAGAACGAAATTTGGCGAGCCAAGTGGGATTTGTGTAACTGATCATTACCTGAAAGTTTCATCAAGATTGGGTGAAAAAGGGTGTGCTGAGATTTCGGGCAACTCGTAGTTTTTTGGAAGATTGGCAGGCCCTTTCCATGAAAGTGATTCTCGCCAGTCTCTGCTTAGGGCTACATCAACAGCAAACAAACCATAGAGATAGAACTTGAAACTGCTTTATTGTGTCAAGTTTCAAAGAGCTAGCACAAACCGTGTTTGATTTAGAGTTCCAAATACATGTATCCCTATAGGAGAAAACAGAGTGAAACCTCAAAATGAAACCGGTTACTGCCAACGAACGGTTTAACCTAAAAGAACGAAATTTGGCGAGCCAAGTGGGATTGGTGTACTGATCATTACCTGAAAGTTTCATCAAGATTGGGTGAAAAAGGGTGTGCTGAGATTTCACGCAACTCGTAGTTTTTTGGAAGATTGGCAGGCCCTTTCCATGAAAGTGATTCTCGCCAGTCTCTGCTTAGGGCTACATCAACAGCAAACAAACCATAGAGATAGAACTTGAAACTGCTTTATTGTGTCAAGTTTCAAAGAGCTAGCACAAACCGTGTTTGATTTAGAGTTCCAAATACATGTATCCCTATAGGAGAAAACAGAGTGAAAACTCAAAATGAAACCGGTTACTGCCAACGAACGGTTTAACCTAGAAGAACGAAATTTGGCGAGCCAAGTGGGATTGGTGTACTGATCATTACCTGAAAGTTTCATCAAGATTGGGTGAAAAAGGGTGTGCTGAGATTTCAGGCAACTCGTAGTTTTTTGGAAGCTTGGCAGGCCCTTTCCATGAAAGTGATTCTCGCCAGTCTCTGCTTAGGGCTACATCAACAGCAAACAAACCATAGAGATAGAACTTGAAACTGCTTTATTGTGTCAAGTTTCAAAGAGCTAGCACAAACCGTGTTGGATTTAGAGTTCCAAATACATGTATCCCTATAGGAGAAAACAGATTGAAACCTCAAAATGAAACCGGTTACTGCCAACGAACGGTTTAACCTAGAAGAACGAAATTTGGCAAGCCAAGTGGGATTTGTGTAACTGATCATTACCTTAAAGTTTCATCAAGATTGGGTGAAAAAGTGTGTGCTTAGATTTCGGGCAACTCGTAGTTTTTTGGAAGATTGGCAGGCCCTTTCCATGAAAGTGATTCTCGCCAGTCTCTGCTTAGGGCTACATCAACAGCAAACAAACCATAGAGATAGAACTTGAAACTGCTTTATTGTGTCAAGTTTCAAAGAGCTAGCACAAACCGTGTTTGATTTAGAGTTCCAAATACATGTATCCCTATAGGAGAAAACAGAGTGAAACCTCAAAATGAAACCGGTTACTGCCAACGAACGGTTTAACCTAGAAGAACGAAATTTGGCGAGCCAAGTGGGATTGGTGTACTGATCATTACCTGAAAGTTTCATCAAGATTGGGTGAAAAAGGGTGTGCTGAGATTTCAGGAAACTCGTAGTTTTTTGGAAGCTTGGCAGGCCCTTTCCATGAAAGTGATTCTCGCCAGTCTCTGCTTAGGGCTACATCAACAGCAAACAAACCATAGAGATAGAACTTGAAACTGCTTTATTGTGTCAAGTTTCAAAGAGCTAGCACAAACCGTGTTTGATTTAGAGTTCCAAATACATGTATCCCTATAGGAGAAAACAGAGTGAAACCTCAAAATGAAACCGGTTACTGCCAACGAACGGTTTAACCTAGAAGAACGAAATTTGGCGAGCCAAGTGGGATTGGTGTACTGATCATTACCTGAAAGTTTCATCAAGATTGGGTGAAAAAGGGTGTGCTGAGATTTCAGGCAACTCGTAGTTTTTTGGAAGCTTGGCAGGCCCTTTCCATGAAAGTGATTCTCGCCAGTCTCTGCTTAGGGCTACATCAACAGCAAACAAACCATAGAGATAGAACTTGAAACTGCTTTATTGTGTCAAGTTTCAAAGAGCTAGCACAAACCGTGTTGGATTTAGAGTTCCAAATACATGTATCCCTATAGGAGAAAACAGAGTGAAACCTCAAAATGAAACCGGTTACTGCCAACGAACGGTTTAACCTAGAAGAACGAAATTTGGCGAGCCAAGTGGGATTGGTGTACTGATCATTACCTGAAAGTATAATCAAGATTGGGTGAAAAAGGGTGTGCTGAGATTTCAGGCAACCCGTAGTTTTTTGGAAGCTTGGCAGGCCCTTTACATGAAAGTGATTCTCGCCAGTCTCTGCTTAGGGCTACATCAACAGCAAACAAACCATAGAGATAGAACTTGAAACTGCTTTATTGTGTCAAGTTTCAAAGAGCTAGCACAAACCGTGTTTGATTTAGAGTTCCAAATACATGTATCCCTATAGGAGAAAACAGAGTGAAACCTCAAAATGAAACCGGTTACTGCCAACGAACGGTTTAACCTAGAAGAACGAAATTTGGCGAGCCAAGTGGGATTTGTGTAACTGATCATTACCTGAAAGTTTCATCAAGATTGGGTGAAAAAGGGTGTGCTGAGATTTCGGGCAACTCGTAGTTTTTTGGAAGATTGGCAGGCCCTTTCCATGAAAGTGATTCTCGCCAGTCTCTGCTTAGGGCTACATCAACAGCAAACAAACCATAGAGATAGAACTTGAAACTGCTTTATTGTGTCAAGTTTCAAAGAGCTAGCACAAACCGTGTTTGATTTAGAGTTCCAAATACATGTATCCCTATAGGAGAAAACAGAGTGAAACCTCAAAATGAAACCGGTTACTGCCAACGAACGGTTTAACCTAAAAGAACGAAATTTGGCGAGCCAAGTGGGATTGGTGTACTGATCATTACCTGAAAGTTTCATCAAGATTGGGTGAAAAAGGGTGTGCTGAGATTTCACGCAACTCGTAGTTTTTTGGAAGATTGGCAGGCCCTTTCCATGAAAGTGATTCTCGCCAGTCTCTGCTTAGGGCTACATCAACAGCAAACAAACCATAGAGATAGAACTTGAAACTGCTTTATTGTGTCAAGTTTCAAAGAGCTAGCACAAACCGTGTTTGATTTAGAGTTCCAAATACATGTATCCCTATAGGAGAAAACAGAGTGAAACCTCAAAATGAAACCGGTTACTGCCAACGAACGGTTTAACCTAGAAGAACGAAATTTGGCGAGCCAAGTGGGATTGGTGTACTGATCATTACCTGAAAGTTTCATCAAGATTGGGTGAAAAAGGGTGTGCTGAGATTTCAGGCAACTCGTAGTTTTTTGGAAGCTTGGCAGGCCCTTTCCATGAAAGTGATTCTCGCCAGTCTCTGCTTAGGGCTACATCAACAGCAAACAAACCATAGAGATAGAACTTGAAACTGCTTTATTGTGTCAAGTTTCAAAGAGCTAGCACAAACCGTGTTGGATTTAGAGTTCCAAATACATGTATCCCTATAGGAGAAAACAGAGTGAAACCTCAAAATGAAACCGGTTACTGCCAACGAACGGTTTAACCTAGAAGAACGAAATTTGGCGAGCCAAGTGGGATTTGTGTAACTGATCATTACCTTAAAGTTTCATCAAGATTGGGTGAAAAAGTGTGTGCTGAGATTTCGGGCAACTCGTAGTTTTTTGGAAGATTGGCAGGCCCTTTCCATGAAAGTGATTCTCGCCAGTCTCTGCTTAGGGCTACATCAACAGCAAACAAACCATAGAGATAGAACTTGAAACTGCTTTATTGTGTCAAGTTTCAAAGAGCTAGCACAAACCGTGTTTGATTTAGAGTTCCAAATACATGTATCCCTATAGGAGAAAACAGAGTGAAACCTCAAAATGAAACCGGTTACTGCCAACGAACGGTTTAACCTAGAAGAACGAAATTTGGCGAGCAAAGTGGGATTGGTGTACTGATCATTACCTGAAAGTTTCATCAAGATTGGGTGAAAAAGGGTGTGCTGAGATTTCAGGAAACTCGTAGTTTTTTGGAAGCTTGGCAGGCCCTTTCCATGAAAGTGATTCTCGCCAGTCTCTGCTTAGGGCTACATCAACAGCAAACAAACCATAGAGATAGAACTTGAAACTGCTTTATTGTGTCAAGTTTCAAAGAGCTAGCACAAACCGTGTTTGATTTAGAGTTCCAAATACATGTATCCCTATAGGAGAAAACAGAGTGAAACCTCAAAATGAAACCGGTTACTGCCAACGAACGGTTTAACCTAGAAGAACGAAATTTGGCGAGCCAAGTGGGATTGGTGTACTGATCATTACCTGAAAGTTTCATCAAGATTGGGTGAAAAAGTGTGTGCTGAGATTTCGGGCAACTCGTAGTTTTTTGGAAGCTTGGCAGGCCCTTTCCATGAAAGTGATTCTCGCCAGTCTCTGCTTAGGGCTACATCAACAGCAAACAAACCATAGAGATAGAACTTGAAACTGCTTTATTGTGTCAAGTTTCAAAGAGCTAGCACAAACCGTGTTTGATTTAGAGTTCCAAATACATGTATCCCTATAGGAGAAAACAAAGTGAAACCTCAAAATGAAACCGGTTACTGCCAACGAACGGTTTAACCTAGAAGAACGAAATTTGGCGAGCCAAGTGGGATTGGAGTACTGATCATTACCAGAAAGTTTCATCAAGATTGGGTGAAAAAGAGTGTGCTGAGATTTCAGGACACTCGTAGTTTTTTGGAAGCTTGGCAGGCCCTTTCCATGAAAGTGATTCTCGCCAGTCTCTGCTTAGGGCTACATCAACAGCAAACAAACCATAGAGATAGAACTTGAAACTGCTTTATTGTGTCAAGTTTCAAAGAGCTAGCACAAACCGTGTTTGATTTAGAGTTCCAAATACATGTATCCCTATAGGAGAAAGCAGAGTGAAACCTCAAAATGAAACCGGTTACTGCCAACGAACGGTTTAACCTAGAAGAACGAAATTTGGCGAGCCAAGTGGGATTGGTGTACTGATCATTACCTGAAAGTTTCATCAAGATTGGGTGAAAAAGTGTGTGCTGAGATTTCGGGCATCTCGTAGTTTTTTGGAATCTTGGTAGGCCCTTTCCATGAAAGTGATTCTCGCCAGTCTCTGCTTAGGGCTACATCAACAGCAAACAAACCATAGAGATAGAACTTGAAACTGCTTTATTGTGTCAAGTTTCAAAGAGCTAGCACAAACATTGTTTGATTTAGAGTTCCAAATACATGTATCCCTATAGGAGAAACAGAGGGAAACCTCAAAATGAAACCGGTTACTGCCAACGAACGGTTTAACCTAGAAGAACGAAATTTGGCGAGCCAAGTGGGATTGGTGTACTGATCATTACCTGAAAGTTTCATCAAGATTGGGTGAAAAAGTGTGTGCTGAGATTTCGGGCAACTCGTAGTTTTTTGGAAGCTTGTCAGGCCTTTCCATGAAAGTGATTCTCGCCAGTCTCTGCTTAGGGCTACATCAACAGCAAACAAACCATAGAGATAGAACTTGAAACTGCTTTATTGTGTCAAGTTTCAAAGAGCTAGCACAAACCGTGTTTGATTTAGAGTTCCAAATACATGTATCCCTAAAGGAGAAAACAGAGTGAAACCTCAAAATCAAACCGGTTACAGCCAAGGAACGGTTTAACCTAGAAGAACGAAATTTGGCGAGCCAAGTGGGATTGGTGTACTGATCATTACCTGAAAGTTTCATCAAGATTGGGTGAAAAAGTGTGTGCTGAGATTTCGGGCAACTCGTAGTTTTTTGGAAGCTTGGCAGCCCCTTTCCATGAAAGTGATTCTCGCCAGTCTCTGCTTAGGGCTACATCAACAGCAAAAAAACCATAGAGATAGAACTTGAAACTGCTTTATTGTGTCAAGTTTCAAAGAGCTAGCACAAACCGTGTTTGATTTAGAGTTCCAAATACATGTATCCCTTTAGGAGAAAACAGAGTGAAACCTCAAAATGAAACCGATTACTGCCAACGAACGGTTTAACCTAGAAGAACGAAATTTGGCGAGCCAAGTGGGATTGGTGTACTTGTCATTACCTGAAAGTTTCATAAAGATTGGGTGAAAAAGGGTGTGCTGAGATTTCAGGCAACTCGTAGTTTTTTGGAAGCTTGGCAGGCCCTTTATATGAAAGTGATTCTCGCCAGTCTCTGCTTAGGGCTACATCAACAGCAAACAAACCATAGAGATAGAACTTGAAACTGCTTTATTGTGTCAAGTTTCAAAGAGCTAGCACAAACCGTGTTTGATTTAGAGTTCAAAATACATGTATCCCTATAGGAGAAAACAGAGTGAAACCTCAAAATGAAACCGGTTACTGCCAACGAACGGTTTAACCTAGAAGAACGAAATTTGGCGAGCCAAGTGGGATTGGTGTACTGATCATTACCTGAAAGTTTCATCAAGATTGGGTGAAAAAGGGTGTGCTGAGATTTCAGGCAACTCGTAGTTTTTTGGAAGTTTGGCAGGCCCTTTCCATTAAAGTGATTCTCGCCAGTCTCTGCTTAGGGCTACATCAACAGCAAACAAACCATAGAGATAGAACTTGAAACTGCTTTATTGTGTCAAGTTTCAAAGAGCTAGCACAAACCGTGTTTGATTTAGAGTTCCAAATACATGTATCCCTATAGGAGAAAACAGAGTGAAACCTCAAAATGAAACCGGTTACTGCCAACGAACGGTTTAACCTAGAAGAACGAAATTTGGCGAGCCAAGTGGGATTGGTGTACTGATCATTACCTGAAAGTTTCATCAAGATTGGGTGAAAAAGTGTGTGCTGAGATTTCAGGCAACTCGTAGTTTTTTGGAAGCTTGGCAGGCCCTTTCCATGAAAGTGATTCTCGCCAGTCTCTGCTTAGGGCTACATCAACAGCAAACAAACCATAGAGATAGAACTTGAAACTTCTTTATTGTGTCAAGTTTCAAAGAGGTAGCACAAACCGTGTTTGATTTAGAGTTCCAAATACATGTATCCCTATAGGAGAAAACAGAGTGAAACCTCAAAATGAAACCGGTTACTGCCAACGAACGGTTTAACCTAGAAGAACGAAATTTGGCGAGCCAAGTGGGATTGATGTACTGATCATTACCTGAAAGTTTCATCAAGATTGGGTGAAAAAGGGTGTGCTGATATTTCAGGCAACTCGTAGTTTTTTGGAAGCTTGGCAGGCCCTTTCCATGAAAGTGATTCTCGCCAGTCTCTGCTTAGGGCTACATCAACAGCAAACAAACCATAGAGATAGAACTAGAAACTGCTTTATTGTGTCAAGTTTCAAAGAGCTAGCACAAACCGTGTTTGATTTAGAGTTCCAAATACATGTATCCCTTTAGGAGAAAACAGAGTGAAACCTCAAAATGAAACCGGTTACTGCCAACGAACGGTTTAACCTAGAAGAACGAAATTTGGCGAGCCAAGTGGGATTGGTGTACTGATCATTACCTGAAAGTTTCATCAAGATTGGGTGAAAAAGGGTGTGCTGAGATTTCAGGCAACTCGTAGTTTTTTGGAAGCTTGGCAGGCCCTTTCCATGAAAGTGATTCTCGCCAGTCTCTGCTTAGGGCTACATCAACAGCAAACAAACCATAGAGATAGAACTAGAAACTGCTTTATTGTGTCAAGTTTCAAAGAGCTAGCACAAACCGTGCTTGATTTAGAGTTCCAAATACATGTATCCCTATAGAGAAAACAGAGTGAAACCTCAAAATGAAACCGGTTACTGCCAACGAACGGTTTAACCTAGAAGAACGAAATTTGGCGAGCCAAGTGGGATTGGTGTACTGATCATTACCTGAAAGTTTCATCAAGATTGGGTGAAAAAGGGTGTGCTGAGATTTCGGGCAACTCGTAGTTTTTTGGAAGCTTCGCAGGCCCTTTCCATGAAAGTGATTCTCGCCAGTCTCTGCTTAGGGCTACATCAACAGCAAACAAACCATAGAGATAGAACTTGAAACTGCTTTATTGTGTCAAGTTTCAAAGATCTAGCAGAAACCTTGTTGGATTTAGAGTTCCAAATACATGTATCCCTATAGGAGAAAACAGAGTGAAACCTCAAAATGAAACCGGTTACTGCCAACGAACGGTTTAACCTAGAAGAACGAAATTTGGCGAGCCAAGTGGGATTGGTGTACTGATCATTACCTGAAAGTTTCATCAAGATTGGGTGAAAAAGTGTGTGCTGAGATTTCGGGCAACTCGTAGTTTTTTGGAAGCTTGGCAGGCCCTTTCCATGAAAGTGATTCTCGCCAGTCTCTGCTTAGGGCTACATCAACAGCAAACAAACCATAGAGATAGAACTTGAAACTGCTTTATTGTTTCAAGTTTCAAAGAGCTAGCACAAACCGTGTTTGATTTAGAGTTCCAAATACATGTATCCCTATAGGAGAAAGCAGAGTGAAACCTCAAAATGAAACCGGTTACTGCCAACGAACGGTTTAACCTAGAAGAACGAAATTTGGCGAGCCAAGTGGGATTGGTGTACTGATCATTACCTGAAAGTTTCATCAAGATTGGGTGAAAAATGGTGTGATGAGATTTCAGGCAACTCGTAGTTTTTTGGAAGCTTGGCAGGCCCTTTCCATGAAAGTGATTCTCGCCAGTCTCTGCTTAGGGCTACATCAACAGCAAACAAACCATAGAGATAGAACTTGAAACTGCTTTATTGTGTCAAGTTTCAAAGAGCTAGCACAAACCGTGTTGGATTTAGAGTTCCAAATACATGTATCCCTATAGGAGAAAACGGAGTGAAACCTCAAAATGAAACCGGTTACTGCCAAGGAACGGTTTAACCTAGAAGAACGAAATTTGGCGAGCCAAGTGGGCTTGGTGTACTGATCATTACCTGAAAGTATCATCAAGGTTGGGTGAAAAAGTGTTTGCTGAGATTTCAGGAAACACGTAGTTTTTTGGAAGCTTGGAAGGCCCTTTCCATGAAAATGATTCTCGCCAGTCTCTGCTTAGGGCTACATCAACAGCAAACAAACCATAGAGATAGAACTTGAAACTGCTTTATTGTGTCAAGTTTCAAGGAGCTAGCACATACCGTGTTGGATTTAGAGTTCCAAATACATGTATCCCTATAGGAGAAAACAGAGTGAAACCTCAAAATGAAACCGGTTACTGCCAAGGAAGGGTTTAACCTAGAAGAACGAAATTTGGCGAGCCAAGTGGGCTTGGTGTACTGATCATTACCTGAAAGTATCATCAAGATTGGGTGAAAAAGTGTTTGCTGAGATTTCAGGCAACTCTTAGTTCTTTGGAAGCTTGGCAGGCCTTTCCATGAAAGTGATTCTCGCCAGTCTCTGCTTAGGGCTACATCAACAGCAAACAAACCATAGAGATAGAACTTGAAACTGCTTTATTGTGTCAAGTTTCAAAGAGCTAGCACAAACCGTGTTGGATTTAGAGTTCCAAATACGTGTATCCCTATTGGAGAAAACAGAGTGAAACCTCAAAATGAAACCGGTTACTGCCAAGGAACGGTTTAAACTAGAAGAAAGAAATTTGGCGAGCCAAGTGAGCTTGGTGTACTGATCATTACCTGAAAGTATCATCAAGATTGGGTGAAAAAGTGTTTCCTGAGATTTCAGGCAACAAGTAGTTTTTTGGAAGTTTGGCAGGCCCTTTCCATGAAAGTGATTCTCGCCAGTCTCTGCTTAGGGCTACATCAACAGCAAACAAACCATAGAGATAGAACTTGAAACTGCTTTATTGTGTCGAGTTTCAAAGAGCTAGCACAAACCGTGTTGGATTTAGAGTTCCAAATACATGTATCCCTATAGGAGAAAACAGAGTGAAACCTCAAAATGAAACCGGTTACTGCCAAGGAAGGGTTTAACCTAGAAGAACGAAATTTGGCGAGCCAAGTGGGCTTGGTGTACTGATCATTACCTGAAAGTATCATCAAGATTGGGTGAAAAAGTGTTTGCTGAGATTTCAGGCAACTCGTAGTTCTTTGGAAGCTTGGGAGGCCTTTCCATGAAAGTGATTCTCGCCAGTCTCTGCTTAGGGCTACATCAACAGCAAACAAACCATAGATATAGAACTTGAAACTGCTTTATTGTGTCAAGTTTCAAAGAGCTAGCACAAACCGTGTTGGATTTAGAGTTCCAAATACGTGTATCCCTATTGGAGAAAACAGAGTGAAACCTCAAAATGAAACCGGTTACTGCCAAGGAACGGTTTAAACTAGAAGAAAGAAATTTGGCGAGCCAAGTGGGCTTGGTGTACTGATCATTACCTGAAAGTATCATCAAGATTGGGTGAAAAAGTGTTTCCTGAGATTTCAGGCAACTAGTAGTTTTTTGGAAGTTTGGCAGGCCCTTTCCATGAAAGTGATTCTCGCCAGTCTCTGCTTAGGGCTACATCAACAGCAAACAAACCATAGAGATAGAACTTGAAACTGCTTTATTGTGTCAAGTTTCAAAGAGCTAGCACAAACCGTGTTGGATTTAGAGTTCCAAATACATGTATCCCTATAGGAGAAAACGGAGTGAAACCTCAAAATGAAACCGGTTCCTGCCAAGGAACGGTTTAACCTAGAAGAACGAAATTTGGCGAGCCAAGTGGGCTTGGTGTACTGATCATTACCTGAAAGTATCATCAAGATTGGGTGAAAAAGTGTTTGCTGAGATTTCAGGCAACTCCTAGTTTTTTGGAAGCTTGGCAGGCCCTTTCCATGAAAGTGATTCTCGCCAGTCTCTGCTTAGGGCTACATCAACAGCAAACAAACCATAGAGATAGAACTTGAAACTGCTTTATTGTGTCAAGTTTCAAAGAGCTAGCACAAACCGTGTTGGATTTAGAGTTCCAAATACATGTATCCTATAGGAGAAAACAAAGTGATACCTCAAAATGAAACCGGTTACTGCCAACGAACGGTTTAATCTAGAAGAACGAAATTTGGCGAGCCAAGTGGGCTTGGTGTACTGATCATTACCTGAAAGTATCATCAACATTGGGTGAAAAAGTGTTTGCTGAGATTTCAGGCAACTCGTAGTTTTTTGGAAGCTTGGCAGGCCCTTTCCATGAAAGTGATTCTCGCCAGTCTCTGCTTAGGGCTACATCAACAGCAAACAAACCATAGAGATAGAACTTGAAACTGCTTTATTGTGTCAAGTTTCAAAGAGCTAGCACAAACCGTGTTGGATTTAGAGTTCCAAATACATGTATCCTTATAGGAGAAAACAGAGAGAAACCTCAAAATGAAACCGGTTACTGCCAACGAACGGTTTAACCTAGAAGAACGAAATTTGGCGAGCCAAGTGGGCTTGGTGTACTGATCATTACCTGAAAGTATCATCAAGATTGGGTGAAAAAGTGTTTGCTGAGATTTTAGGCAACTCGTAGTTCTTTGGAAGCTTGGCCGGCCCTTTCCATGAAAGTGATTCTCGCCAGTCTCTGCTTAGGGCTACATCAACAGCAAACAAACCATAGAGATAGAACTTGAAACTGCTTTATTGTGTCAAGTTTCAAAGAGCTAGCACAAACCGTGTTTGATTTAGAGTTCCAAATACATGTATCCCTATAGGAGAAAACAGAGTGAAACCTCAAAATGAAACCGGTTACTGCCAAGGAACGGTTTAACCTAGAAGAAAGAAATTTGGCGAGCCAAGTGGGCTTGGTGTACTGATCATTACCTGAAAGTATCATCATAATTGGGTGAAAAAGTGTTTGCTGAGATTTCAGGCAACTCGTAGTTTTTTGGAAGCTTGGCAGGCCCTTTCCATGAAAGTGATGCTCGCCAGTCTCTGCTTAGGGCTACATCAACAGCAAACAAACCATAGAGATAGAACTTGAAACTGCTTTATTGTGTCAAGTTTCAAAGAGCTAGCACAAACCGTGTTGGATTTAGAGTTCCAAATACATGTATCCCTATAGGAGAAAACAAAGTGATACCTCAAAATGAAACCGGTTAATGCCAACGAACGGTTTAATCTAGAAGAACGAAATTTGGCGAGCCAAGTGGGCTTGGTGTACTGATCATTACCTGAAAGTATCATCAAGATTGGGTGAAAAAGTGTTTGCTGAGATTTCAGGCAACTCGTAGTTTTTTGGAAGCTTGGCAGGCCCTTTCCATGAAAGTGATTCTCGCCAGTCTCTGCTTAGGGCTACATCAACAGCAAACAAACCATAGAGATAGAACTTGAAACTGCTTTATTGTGTCAAGTTTCAAAGAGCTAGCACAAACCGTGTTGGATTTAGAGTTCCAAATACATGTATCCCTATAGGAGAAAACAGAGTGAAACCTCAAAATGAAACCGGTTACTGCCAACGAACGGTTTAACCTAGAAGAACGAAATTTGGCGAGCCAAGTGGGATTGGTGTACTGATCATTACCTGAAAGTATCATCAAGATTGGGTGAAAAAGTGTTTGCTGAGATTTTAGGCAACTCGTAGTTCTTTGGAAGCTTGGCAGGCCCTTTCCATGAAAGTGATTCTCGCCAGTCTCTGCTTAGGGCTACATCAACAGCAAACAAACCATAGAGATAGAACTTGAAACTGCTTTATTGTGTCAAGTTTCAAAGAGCTAGCACAAACCGTGTTGGATTTAGAGTTCCAAATACATGTATCCCTATAGGAGAAAACAGAGTGAAACCTCAAAATGAAACCGGTTACTGCCAAGGAAACGGTTTAACCTAGAAGAACGAAATTTGGCGAGCCAAGTGGGCTTGGAGTACTGATCATTACCTGAAAGTATCATCAAGATTGGGTGAAAAAGTGTTTGCTGAGGTTTCAGGCAACTCGTAGTTCTTTGGAAGCTTGGCAGGCCCTTTCCATGAAAGAGATTCTCGCCAGTCTCTGCTTAGGGCTACATCAACAGCAAACAAACCATAGAGATAGAACTTGAAACTGCTTTATTGTGTCAAGTTTCAAAGAGCTAGCACAAACCGTGTTGGATTTAGAGTTCCAAATACATGTATCCCTATAGGAGAAAACAGAGTGAATCCTCAAAATGAAACCGGTTACTGCCAAGGAACGGTTTAACCGAGAAGAACGAAATTTGGCGAGCCAAGTGGGCTTGGTGTACTGATCATTACCTGAAAGTATCATCAAGATTGGGTGAAAAAGTGTTTGCTGAGATTTCAGGCAACTCGTAGTTCTTTGGAAGCTTGGCAGGCCCTTTCCATGAAAGAGATTCTCGCCAGTCTCTGCTTAGGGCTACATCAACAGTAAACAAACCATAGAGATAGAACGTGAAACTGCTTTATTGTGTCAAGTTTCAAAGAGCTAGCACAAACCGTGTTGGATTTAGAGTTCCAAATACATGTATCCCTATAGGAGAAAACAGAGTGAAACCTCAAAATGAAACCGGTTACTGCCAACGAACGGTTTAACCTAGAAGAACGACATTTGGCGAGCCAAGTGGGCTTGGTGTACTGATCATTACCTGAAAGTATCATCAAGATTGGCTGAAAAAGTGTTTGCTGAGATTTCAGGCAACTCGTAGTTTTTTGGAAGCTTGGCAGGTCCTTTCCATGAAAGTGATTCTCGCCAGTCTCTGCTTAGGGCTACATCAACAGCAAACAAACCATAGAGATAGAACTTGAAACTGCTTTATTGTGTCAAGTTTCAAAGAGCTAGCACAAACCGTGTTGGATTTAGAGTTCCAAATACATGTATCCCTATAGGAGAAAACAGAGTGAAACCTCAAAATGAAACCGGTTACTGCCAAGGAACGGTTTAACCTAGAAGAACGAAATTTGGCGAGCCAAGTGGGCTTGGTGTACTGATCATTACCTGAAAGTATCATCAAGATTGGGTGAAAAAGTGTTTGCTGAGATTTCAGGCAACTCGTAGTTTTTTGGAAGCTTGGCAGGCCCTTTCCATGAAAGTGATTCTCGCCAGTCTCTGCTTAGGGCTACATCAACAGCAAACAAACCATAGAGATAGAACTTGAAACTGCTTTATTGTGTCAAGTTTCAAAGAGCTAGCACAAACCGTGTTGGATTTAGAGTTCCAAATACATGTATCCCTATAGGAGAAAACAGAGTGAAACCTCAAAATGAAAACCGGTTACTGCCAAGGAACGGTTTAACCTAGAAGAACGAAATTTGGCGAGCCAAGTGGGCTTGGTGTACTGATCATTCCCTGAGAGTATCATCAAGATTGGGTGAAAAAGTGTTTGCTGAGATTTCAGGCAACTCGTAGTTTTTTGGAAGCCTGGCAGGCCCTTTCCATGAATGTGATTCTCGCCAGTCTCTGCTTAGGGCTACATCAACAGCAAACAGACCATAGAGATAGAACTTGAAACTGCTTTATTGTGTCAAGTTTCAAAGAGCTAGCACAAACCGTGTTAGATTTAGAGTTCCAAATACATGTATCCCTATAGGAGAAAACAGAGTGAAACCTCAAAATGAAACCGGTTACTGCCAACAAACGGTTTAACCTAGAAGAACGAAATTTGGCGAGCCAAGTGGGCTTGGTGTGCTGATCATTACCTGAAAGTATCATCAAGATTGGGTGAAAAAGTGTTTGCTGAGATTTCAGGCAACTCGTAGTTTTTTGGAAGCTTGGCAGGCCCTTTCCATGAAAGTGATTCTCGCCAGTCTCTGCTTAGGGCTACATCAACAGTAAACAAACCATGGAGATAGAACTTGAAACTGCTTTATTGTGTCAAGTTTCAAAGAGCTAGCACAAACCGTGTTTGATTTAGAGTTCCAAATACATGTATCCCTATAGGAGAAAACATAGTGAAACCTCAAAATGAAACCAGTTACTGCCAAGGAACAGTTTAACCTAGAAGAACGAAATTTGGCGAGCCAAGTGGGCTTGGTGTACTGATCATTACCTGAAAGTATCATCAAGATTGGGTGAAAAAGTGTTTGCTGAGATTTCAGGCAACTCGTAGTTTTTGGATGCTTGGCAGGCCCTTTCCATGAAAGTGATTATCGCCAGTCTCTGCTTAGGGCTACATCAACAGCAAACAAACCATAGAGATAGAACTTGAAACTGCTTTATTGTGTCAAGTTTCAAAGAGCTAGCACAAACCGTGTTGGATTTAGAGTTCCAAATACATATATCCCTATAGGAGAAAACAGAGTGAAACCACAAAATGAAACCGGTTACTGCCAACGAACGGTTTAACCTAGAAGAACGAAATTTGGCGAGCCAAGTGGGCTTGGTGTACTGATCATTCCCTGAAAGTATCATCAAGATTGGGTGAAAAAGTGTTTGCTGAGATTTCAGGAAACTCGTAGTTCTTTGGAAGCTTGGCAGGCCCTTTCCATGAAAGTGATTCTCGCCAGTCTCTGCTTAGGGCTACATCAACAGCAAACAAACCATAGAGATAGAACTTGAAACTGCTTTATTGTGTCAAGTTTCAAAGAGCTAGCACAAACCGTGTTGCATTTAGAGTTCCAAATACATGTATCCCTATAGGAGAAAACAGAGTGAAACCTCAAAATGAAACCGGTTACTGCGAACGAACGGTTTAACCTAGAAGAAAGAAATTTAGCGAGCCAAGTGGGCTTGGTGTACTGATCATTACCTGAAAGTATCATCAAGATTGGGTGAAAAAGTGTTTGCTGAGATTTCAGGCAACTCGTAGTTTTTTGGAAGCTTGGCAGGCCCTTTCCATGAAAGTGATTCTCGCCTGTCTCTGCTTAGGGCTACATCAACAGCAAACAAACCATAGAGATAGAACTTGAAACTGCTTTATTGTGTCAAGTTTCAAAGAGCTAGCACAAACCGTGTTGGATTTAGAGTTCCAAATACATGTATCCCTATAGGAGAAAACAGAGTGAAACCTCAAAATGAAACCGGTTACTGCCAAGGAACGGTTTAACCTAGAAGAACGAAATTTGGCGAGCCAAGTGGGCTTGGTGTACTGATCATTCCCTGAGAGTATTATCAAGATTGGGTGAAAAAGTGTTTGCTGAGATTTCAGGCAACTCGTAGTTTTTTGGAAGCTTGGCAGGCCCTTTCCATGAATGTGATTCTCGCCAGTCTCTGCTTAGGGCTACATCAACAGCAAACAGACCATAGAGATAGAACTTGAAACTTCTTTATTGTGTCAAGTTTCAAAGAGCTAGCACAAACCGTGTTAGATTTAGAGTTCCAAATACATGTATCCCTATAGGAGAAAACAGAGTGAAACCTCAAAATGAAACCGGTTACTGCCAAGGAACGGTTTAACCTAGAAGAACGAAATTTGGCGAGCCAAGTGGGCTTGGTGTACTGATCATTACCTGAAAGTATCATCAAGATTGGGTGAAAAAGTGTTTGCTGAGATTTCAGGCAACTCGTAGTTCTTTGGAAGCTTGGCAGGCCCTTTCCATGAAAGTGATTCTCGCCAGTCTCTGCTTAGGGCTACATCAACAGCAAACAAACCATAGAGATAGAACTAGAAACTGCTTTATTGTGTCAAGTTTCAAAGAGCTAGCACAAACCGTGTTGGATTTAGAGTTCCAAATACATGTATCCCTATAGGAGAAAACAGAGTGAAACCTCAAAATGAAACCGGTTACTGCCAACAAACGGTTTAACCTAGAAGAACGAAATTTGGCGAGCCAAGTGGGCTTGGTGTGCTGATCATTACCTGAAAGTATCATCAAGATTGGGTGAAAAAGTGTTTGCTGAGATTTCAGGCAACTCGTAGTTTTTTGGAAGCTTGGCAGGCCCTTTCCATGAAAGTGATTTTCGCCAGTCTCTGCTTAGGGCTACATCAACAGCAAACAAACCATGGAGATAGAACTTGAAACTGCTTTATTGTGTCAAGTTTCAAAGAGCTAGCACAAACCGTGTTTGATTTAGAGTTCCAAATACATGTATCCCTATAGGAGAAAACATAGTGAAACCTCAAAATGAAACCAGTTACTGCCAAGGAACAGTTTAACCTAGAAGAACGAAATTTGGCGAGCCAAGTGGGCTTGGTGTACTGATCATTACCTGAAAGTATCATCAAGATTGGGTGAAAAAGTGTTTGCTGAGATTTCAGGCAACTCGTAGTTTTTTGGAAGCTTGGCAGGCCCTTTCCATGAAAGTGATTCTCGCCAGTCTCTGCTTAGGGCTACATCAACAGCAAACAAACCATAGAGATAGAACTTGAAACTGCTTTATTGTGTCAAGTTTCAAAGAGGTAGCACAAACCGTGTTGGATTTAGAGTTCCAAATACATGTATCCCTATAGGAGAAAACAGAGTGAAACCTCAAAATGAAACCGGTTACTGCCAACGAACGGTTTAACCTAGAAGAACGAAATTTGGCGAGCCAAGTGGGATTGGTGTACTGATCATTACCTGAAAGTATCATCAAGATTGGGTGAAAAAGTGTTTGCTGAGATTTCAGGCAACTCGTAGTTTTTTGGAAGCTTGGCAGGCCCTTTCCATGAAAGTGATTCTCGCCAGTCTCTGCTTAGGGCTACATCAACAGCAAACAAAACATAGAGATAGAACTTGAAACTGCTTTATTGTGTCAAGTTTCAAAAAGCTAGCACAAACCGTGTTGGATTTAGAGTTCCAAATACATGTATCCCTATAGGAGAAAACAGAGTGAAACCTCAAAATGAAACCGGTTTTTGCCAAGGAACGGTTTAACCTAGAAGAACGAAATTTGGCGAGCCAAGTGGGCTTGGTGTACTGATCATTACCTGAAAGTATCATCAAGATTGGGTGAAAAAGTGTTTGCTGAGATTTCAGGCAACTCGAAGTTCTTTGGAAGCTTGGCAGGCCCTTTCCATGAAAGTGATTCTCGCCAGTCTCTGCTTAGGGCTACATCAACAGCAAACAAACCATAGAGATAGAACTTGAAACTGTTTTATTGTGTCAAGTTTCAAAGAGCTAGCACAAACCGTGTTGGATTTAGAGTTCCAAATACATGTATCCCTATAGGAGAAAACAGAGTGAAACCTCAAAATCAAACAGGTTACTACCAACGAACGGTTTAACCTAGAAGAACGAAATTTGGCGAGCCAAGTGGGCTTGGTGTACTGATCATTACCTGAAAGTATCATCAAGATTGGGTGAAAAAGTGTTTGCTGAGATTTCAGGCAACTCGTAGTTTTTTGGATGCTTGGCAGGCCCTTTCCATGAAAGTGATTCTCGCCAGTCTCTGCTTAGGGCTACATCAACAGCAAACAAACCATAGAGATAGAACTTGAAACTGCTTTATTGTGTCAAGTTTCAAAGAGCTAGCACAAACCGTGTTGGATTTAGAGTTCCAAATACATGTATCCCTATAGGAGAAAACAGAGTGAAACCTCAAAATGAAACCGGTTACTGCCAACGAACGGTTTAACCTAGAAGAACGAAATTTGGCGAGCCAAGTGGGATTGGTGTACTGATCATTACCTGAAAGTATCATCAAGATTGGTTGAAAAAGTGTTTGCTGAGATTTCAGGAAACTCGTAGTTTTTTGGAAGCTTGGCAGGCCCTTTCCATGAAAGTGATTCTCGCCAGTCTCTGCTTAGGGCTACATCAACAGCAAACAAACCATAGAGATAGAACTTGAAACTGCTTTATTGTGTCAAGTTTCAAAGAGCTAGCACAAACCGTGTTGGATTTAGAGTTCCAAATACATGTATCCCTATAGGAGAAAACAGAGTGAAACCACAAAATGAAACCGGTTACTGCCAACGAACGGTTTAACCTAGAAGAACGAAATTTGGCGAGCCAAGTGGGCTTGGTGTACTGATCATTCCCTGAAAGTATCATCAAGATTGGGTGAAAAAGTGTTTGCTGAGATTTCAGGAAACTCGTAGTTCTTTGGAAGCTTGGCAGGCCCTTTCCATGAAAGTGATTCTCGCCAGTCTCTGCTTAGGGCTACATCAACAGCAAACAAACCATAGAGATAGAACATGAAACTGCTTTATTGTGTCAAGTTTCAAAGAGCTAGCACAAACCGTGTTGCATTTAGAGTTCCAAATACATGTATCCCTATAGGAGAAAACAGAGTGAAACCTCAAAATGAAACCGGTTACTGCGAACGAACGGTTTAACCTAGAAGAAAGAAATTTAGCGAGCCAAGTGGGCTTGGTGTACTGATCATTACCTGAAAGTATCATCAAGATTGGGTGAAAAAGTGTTTGCTGAGATTTCAGGCAACTCGTAGTTTTTTGGAAGCTTGGCAGGCCCTTTCCATGAAAGTGATTCTCGCCAGTCTCTGCTTAGGGCTACATCAACAGCAAACAAACCATAGAGATAGAACTTGAAACTGCTTTATTGTGTCAAGTTTCAAAGAGCTAGCACAAACCGTGTTGGATTTAGAGTTCCAAATACATGTATCCCTATAGGAGAAAACAGAGTGAAACCTCAAAATGAAACCGGTTACTGCCAAGGAACGGTTTAACCTAGAAGAACGAAATTTGGCGAGCCAAGTGGGCTTGGTGTACTGATCATTACCTGAAAGTATCATCAAGATTGGGTGAAAAAGGGTTTGCTGAGTTTTCAGGCAACTCGTAGTTCTTTGGAAGCTTGGCAGGCCCTTTCCATGAAAGTGATTCTTGCCAGTCTCTGCTTAGGGCTACATCAACAGCAAACAAACGATAGAGATAGAACTTGAAACTGCTTTATTGTGTCAAGTTTGAAAGAGCTAGCACAAACCGTGTTGGATTTAGAGTTCCAAATACATGTATCCCTATAGGAGAAAACAGAGTGAAACCTCAAAATGAAACCGGTTACTGCCAAGGAACGGTTTAACCTAGAAGAACGAAATTTGGCGAGCCAATTGGGCTTGGTGTACTGATCATTACCTGAAAGTATCATCAAGATTGGGTGAAAAAGTGTTTGCTGAGATTTCAGGCAACTCGTAGTTCTTTGGAAGCTTGGCAGGCCCTTTCCATGAAAGTGATTCTCGCCAGTCTCTGCTTAGGGCTACATCAACAGCAAACAAACCATAGAGATAGAACTTGAAACTGCTTTATTGTGTCAAGTTTCAAAGAGGTAGCACAAACCGTGTTGGATTTAGAGTTCCAAATACATGTATCCCTATAGGAGAAAACAGAGTGAAACCTCAAAATGAAACCGGTTACTGCCAAGGAACGGTTTAACCTAGAAGAACGAAATTTGGCGAGCCAAGTGGGCTTGGTGTGCTGATCATTACCTGAAAGTATCATCAAGATTAAGTGAAAAAGTGTTTGCTGAGATTTCAGGCAACTCGTAGTTTTTTGGAAGCTTGGCAGGCCCTTTCCATGAAAGTGATTCTCGCCAGTCTCTGCTTAGGGCTACATCAACAGCAAACAAACCATGGAGATAGAACTTGAAACTGCTTTATTGTGTCAAGTTTCAAAGAGCTAGCACAAACCGTGTTGGATTTAGAGTTCCAAATACATGTATCCCTATAGGAGAAAACAGAGTGAAACCTCAAAATGAAACCGGTTACTGCCAACGAACGGTTTAACCTAGAAGAAAGAAATTTAGCGAGCCAAGTGGGCTTGGTGTACTGATCATTACCTGAAAGTATCATCAAGATTGGGTGAAAAAGTGTTTGCTGAGATTTCAGGCAACTCGTAGTTTTTTGGAAGCTTGGCAGGCCCTTTCCATGAAAGTGATTCTCGCCAGTCTCTGCTTAGGGCTACATCAACAGCAAACAAACCATAGAGATAGAACTTGAAACTGCTTTATTGTGTCAAGTTTCAAAGAGCTAGCACAAACCGTGTTGGATTTAGAGTTCCAAATACATGTATCCCTATAGGAGAAAACAGAGTGAAACCTCAAAATGAAACCGGTTACTGCCAACGAACGGTTTAACCAAGAAGAACGAAATTTGGCGAGCCAAGTGGGCTTGGTGTACTGATCATTACCTGAAAGTATCATCAAGATTGGGTGAAAAAGTGTTTGCTGAGATTTCAGGCAACTCGTAGTTTTTTGGAAGCTTGGCAGGCCCTTTCCATGAAAGTGATTCTCGCCAGTCTCTGCTTAGGGCTACATCAACAGCAAACAAACCATAGAGATAGAACTTGAAACTGCTTTATTGTGTCAAGTTTCAAAGAGCTAGCACAAACCGTGTTGGATTTAGAGTTCCAAATACATGTATCCCTATAGGAGAAAACAGAGTGAAACCTCAAAATGAAACCGGTTCCTGCTAACGAACGGTTTAACCTAGAAGAACGAAATTTGGCGAGCCAAGTGGGCTTGGTGTACTGATCATTACCTGAGAGTATCATCAAGATTGGGTGAAAAAGTGTTTGCTGAGATTTCAGGCAACTCGTAGTTTTTTGGAAGCTTGGCAGGCCCTTTCCATGAAAGTGATTCTCGCCAGTCTCTGCTTAGGGCTACATCAACAGCAAACAGACCATAGAGATAGAACTTGAAACTTCTTTATTGTGTCAAGTTTCAAAGAGCTAGCACAAACCGTGTTAGATTTAGAGTTCCAAATACATGTATCCCTATAGGAGAAAACAGAGTGAAACCTCAAAATGAAACCGGTTACTGCCAAGGAACGGTTTAACCTAGAAGAACGAAATTTGGCGAGCCAAGTGGGCTTGGTGTACTGATCATTACCTGAAAGTATCATCAAGATTGGGTGAAAAAGTGTTTGCTGAGTTTTCAGGCAACTCGTAGTTCTTTGGAAGCTTGGCAGGCCCTTTCCATGAAAGTGATTCTCGCCAGTCTCTGCTTAGGGCTACATCAACAGCAAACAAACCATAGAGATAGAACTTGAAACTGCTTTATTGTGTCAAGTTTGAAAGAGCTAGCACAAACCGTGTTGGATTTAGAGTTCCAAATACATGTATCCCTATAGGAGAAAACAGAGTGAAACCTCAAAATGAAACCGGTTACTGCCAACGAACGGTTTAACCTAGAAGAACGAAATTTGGCGATCCAAGTGGGATTGGTGTACTGATCATTATCTGAAAGTTTCATCAAGATTGGGTGAAAAAGTGTGTACTGAGATTTCAGGCAACTCGTAGTTTTTTGGAAGCTTGGCAGGCCCTTTCCATGAAAGTGATGCTCACCAGTCTCTGCTTAGGGCTACATCAACAGCAAACAAACCATAGAGATAGAACTTGAAACTGCTTTATTGTGTCAAGTTTCAAAGAGCTAGCACAAACCGTGTTTGATTTAGAGTTCCAAATACATGTATCCCTTTAGGAGAAAACAGAGTGAAACCTCAAAATGAAACCGGTTACTGCCAACGAACGGTTTAACCTAGAAGAAAGAAATTTGGCGAGCCAAGTGGGATTGGTGTACTGATCATTATCTGAAAGTTTCATCAAGATTGGGTGAAAAAGTGTTTGATGAGATTTCAGGGATCTAATAGTTTTTTGGAAGCTTGGTAGGCCCTTTCCATGAAAGTGATTCTCGCCATTCTCTGCTTAGGGCTACATCAACAGCAAACAAACCATAGAGATAGAACTTGAAACTGCTTTATTGTGTCAAGTTTCAAAGAGCTAGCACAAACCGTGTTTGATTTAGAGTTCCAAATACATGTATCCCTATAGGAGAAAACAGAGTGAAACCTCAAAATGAAACCGGTTACTGCCAACGAACGGTTTAACCTAGAAGAACGAAATTTGGCGAGCCAAGTGGGATTGGTGTACTGATCATTACCTGAAAGTTTCATCAAGATTGTGTGAAAAAGTGTTTGCTGAGATTTCAGGCAACTTGTAGTTTTTTGGAAGCTTGGCAGGCCCTTTCCATGAAAGTGACTCTCGCCAGTCTCTGCTTTGGGCTACATCAACAGCAAACGAACCATAGAGATAGAACTTGAAACTGCTTTATTGTGTCAAGTTTCAAAGAGCTATCACAAACCGTGTTTGATTTAGAGTCAAATACAGGTATCCCTATAGGAGAAAACAGAGTGAAACCTCAAAATGAAACCGGTTACTGCCAAAGAATCGTTTAACCTAGAAGAACGAAATTTGGCGAGCCAAGTGGGATTGGTGTACTGATCATTACCTGAAAGTTTCATCAAGATTGGGTGAAAAAGGGTGTGCTGAGATTTCAGGCAACTCGTAGTTTTTTGGAAGCTTGGCATGCCCTTTCCATAAAAGTGATTCTCGCCAGTCTCTGCTTAGGGCGACATCAACAGCAAACAAACCATAGAGATAGAACTTGAAACTGCTTTATTGTGTCAAGTTTCAAAGAGCTAGCACAAACCGTGTTTGATTTAGAGTTCCAAATACATGTATCCCTATAGAAGAAAACAGAGTGAAACCTCAAAATGAAACCGGTTACTGCCAACGAACGGTTTAACCTAGAAGAACGAAATTTGGCAAGCCAAGTGGGATTGGTGTACTGATCATTACCTGAAAGTTTCAGCAAGATTGGGTGAAAAAGTGTGTGCTGGGATTTCAGGCAACTCGTAGTTTTTTGGAAGCTTGGCAGGCCCTTTCCATGAAAGTGATTCTCGCCAGTCTCTGCTTAGGGCTACATCAACAGCAAACAAACCATAGAAATAGAACTTGAAACTGCTTTATTGTTTCAAGTTTCAAATAGCTAGCACAAACCGTGTTTGATTTAGAGTTCCAAATACATGTATCCGTATAGGAGAAAACAGAGTGAAACCTCAAAATGAAACCGGTTACTGCCAACGAACGGTTTAACCTAGAAGAACGAAACATGGCGAGCCAAGTGGGATTGGTGTACTGATCATTACCTGAAAGTTTCATCAAGATTGGGTGAAAAAGGGTGTGCTGACATTTCTGGCAACTCGTAGTTTTTTGGAAGCTTGGCAGGGCCTTTCCATGGAAGTGATTCTCGCCAGTCTCTGCTTAGGGCCACATCAACAGCAAACAAACCATAGTGATAGAACTTGAAACTGCTTTATTGTTCAAGTTTCAAAGAGCTAGCATAAACCGTGTTGGATTTAGAGTTCCAAATACATGTATCCCTATAGGAGAAAACAGCGTGAAACCTCAAAATGAAACCGGTTACTGCCAAGGAACGGTTTAACCTAGAAGAATGAAATTTGGCGAGCCAAGTGGGCTTGGTGTACTGATCATTACCTGAAAGTATCATCAAGATTGGGTGAAAAAGTGTATGCTGAGATTTCAGGCAACTCGTAGTTCTTTGGAAGCTTGGCAGGCCCTTTCCATGAAAGTGATTCTTGCCAGTCTCTGCTTAGGGCTACATCAACAGCAAACAAACCATAGAGATAGAACTTGAAACTGCTTTATTGTGTCAAGTTTCAAAGAGCTAGCACAAACCGTGTTGGATTTAGAGTTCCAAATACATGTATCCCTATAGGAGAAAACAGAGTGAAACCTCAAAATGAAACCGGTTACTGCCAAGGAACAGTGTAACCTAGAAGAAAGAAATTTGGCGAGCCAAGTGGGCTTGATGTACTGATCATTACCTGAAAGTATCATCAAGATTGGGTGAAAAAGTGTTTGCTGAGATTTCAGGCAACTCGTAGTTCTTTGGAAGCTTGGCAGGCCCTTTCCATAAAAGTGATTCTCGCCAGTCTCTGCTTAGGGCTACATAAACAGCAAACAAACCATAGAGATAGAACTTGAAACTGCTTTATTGTGTCAAGTTTCAAAGAGCTAGCACAAACCGTGTTGGATTTAGAGTTCCAAATACAAGTATCCCTATAGGAGAAAACAGAGTGAAACCTCAAAATGAAACCGGTTACTGCCAAGGAACGGTTTAACCTAGAAGAACGAAATTTGGCGAGCCAAGTGGGCTTGGTGTACTGATCATTACCTGAAAGTATCATCAAGATTGGGTGAAAAAGTGTTTGCTGAGATTTCAGGAAACTCGCAGTTCTTTGGAAGCTTGGCAAGCCCTTTCCATGAAAGTGATTCTCGCCAGTCTCTGCTTAGGGCTACATCAACAGCAAACAAACCATAGAGATAGAACTTGAAACTGCTTTATTGTGTCAAGTTTCAAAGAGCTAGCACAAACCGTGTTGGATTTAGAGTTCCAAATACATGTATCCCTATAGGAGAAAACAGAGTGAAACCTCAAAATGAAACCGGTTACTGCCAACGAACGGTTTAACCTAGAGAAAGAAATTTAGCGAGCCAAGTGGGCTTGGTGTACTGATCATTACCTGAAAGTATCATCAAGATTGGGTGAAAAAGTGTTTGCTGAGATTTCAGGCAACTCGTAGTTTTTTGGAAGCTTGGCAGGCCCTTTCCATGAAAGTGATTCTCGCCAGTCTCTGCTTAGGGCTACATCAACAGCAAACAAACCATAGAGATAGAATTTGAAACTGCTTTATTGTGTCAAGTTTCAAAGAGCTAGCACAAACCGTGTTGGATTTAGAGTTCCAAATACATGTATCCCTATGGGAGAAAACAGAGTGAAACCTCAAAATGAAACCGGTTACTGCCAACGAACGGTTTAACCTAGAAGAACGAAATTTGGCGAGCCAAGTGGGCTTGGTGTACTGATCATTACCTGAAAGTATCATCAAGATTGGGTGAAAAAGTGTTTGCTGAGATTTCAGGCAACTCGTAGTTTTTTGGAAGCTTGGCAGGCCCTTTCCATGAAAGTGATTCTCGCCAGTCTCTGCTTAGGGCTACATCAACAGCAAACAAACCATAGAGATAGAACTTGAAACTGCTTTATTGTGTCAAGTTTCAAAGAGCTAGCACAAACCGTGTTTCATTTAGAGTTCCAAATACATGTATCCCTATAGGAGAAAACAGAGTGAAACCTCAAAATGAAACCGGTTACTGCCAAGGAATGGTTTAACCTAGAAGAACGAAATTTGGCGAGCCAAGTGGGCTTGGTGTACTGATCATTACCTGAGAGTATCATCAAGATTGGGTGAAAAAGTGTTTGCTGAGATTTCAGGCAACTCGTAGTTTTTTGGAAGCTTGGCAGGCCCTTTCCATGAAAGTGATTCTCGCCAGTCTCTGCTTAGGGCTACATCAACAGCAAACAGACCATAGAGATAGAACTTGAAACTTCTTTATTGTGTCAAGTTTCAAAGAGCTAGCACAAACCGTGTTAGATTTAGAGTTCCAAATACATGTATCCCTATAGGAGAAAACAGAGTGAAACCTCAAAATGAAACCGGTTACTGCCAAGGAACGGTTTAACCTAGAAGAACGAAATTTGGCGAGCCAAGTGGG
This sequence comes from Ictidomys tridecemlineatus, assembly GCF_052094955.1. Lineage (NCBI taxonomy): Eukaryota > Metazoa > Chordata > Mammalia > Rodentia > Sciuridae > Ictidomys > Ictidomys tridecemlineatus. Next base: position 41,941 of record NW_027522852.1, on the reverse strand, counting down.
CTTGGTGTACTGATCATTACCTGAAAGTATCATCAAGATTGGGTGAAAAAGTGTTTGCTGAGATTTCAGGCAACTCGTAGTTCTTTGGAAGCTTGGCAGGCCCTTTCCATGAAAGTGATTCTCGCCAGTCTCTGCTTAGGGCTACATCAACAGCAAACAAACCATAGAGATAGAACTTGAAACTGCTTTATTGTGTCAAGTTTCAAAGAGCTAGCACAAACCGTGTTGGATTTAGAGTTCCAAATACATGTATCCCTATAGGAGAAAACCGAGTGAAACCTCAAAATGAAACCGGTTACTGTCAACAAACGGTTTAACCTAGAAGAACGAAATTTGGCGAGCCAAGTGGGCTTGGTGTACTGATCATTACCTGAAAGTATCATCAAGATTGGGTGAAAAAGTGTTTGCTGAGATTTCAGGCAACTCGTAGTTTTTTGGCAGCTTGGCAGGCCCTTTCCATGAAAGTGATTCTCGCCAGTCTCTGCTTAGGGCTACATCAACAGCAAACAAACCATGGAGATAGAACTTGAAACTGCTTTATTGTGTCAAGTTTCAAAGAGCTAGCACAAACCGTGTTGGATTTAGAGTTCCAAATACATGTATCCCTATAGGAGAAAACAGAGTGAAACCTCAAAATGAAACCAGTTACTGCCAAGGAACGGTTTAACCTAGAAGAACGAAATTTGGCGAGCCAAGTGGGCTTGGTGTACTGATCATTACCTGAAAGTATCATCAAGATTGGGTGAAAAAGTGTTTGCTGAGATTTCAGGCAACTCGTAGTTTTTTGGAAGCTTGGAAGGCCCTTTCCATGAAAGTGATTCTCGCCAGTCTCTGCTTAGGGCTACATCAACAGCAAACAAACCATAGAGATAGAACTTGAAACTGCTTTATTGTGTCAAGTTTCAAAGAGGTAGCACAAACCGTGTTGGATTTAGAGTTCCAAATACATGTATCCCTATAGGAGAAAACAGAGTGAAACCTCAAAATGAAACCGGTTACTGCCAACGAACGGTTTAACCTAGAAGAACGAAATTTGGCGAGCCAAGTGGGCTTGGTGTACTGATCATTACCTGAAAGTATCATCAAGATTGGGTGAAAAAGTGTATGCTGAGATTTCAGGCAACTCGTAGTTCTTTGGAAGCTTGGCAGGCCCTTTCCATGAAAGTGATTCTCGCCAGTCTCTGCTTAGGGCTACATCAACAGCAAACAAACCATAGAGATAGAACTTGAAACTGCTTTATTGTGTCAAGTTTCAAAGAGCTAGCACAAACCGTGTTGGATTTAGAGTTCCAAATATATGTATCCCTATAGGAGAAAACAGAGTGAAACCTCAAAATGAAACCGGTTACTGCCAACGAACGGTTTAACCTAGAAGAACGAAATTTGGCGAGCCAAGTGGGATTGGTGTACTGATCATTACCTGAAAGTATCATCAAGATTGGGTGAAAAAGTGTTTGCTGAAATTTCAGGCAACTCGTAGTTTTTTGGAAGCTTGGCAGGCCCTTTCCATGAAAGTGATTCTCGCCAGTCTCTGCTTAGGGCTACATCAAAAGAAAACAAACCATAGAGATAGAACTTGAAACTGCTTTATTGTGTCAAGTTTCAAAGAGCTAGCACAAACCGTGTTGAATTTGGAGTTCCAAATACATGTATCCCTATAGGAGAAAACAGAGTGAAACCTCAAAATGAAACCGGTTACTGCCAACAAACGGTTTAACCTAGAAGAACGAAATCTGGCGAGCCAAGTGGGCTTGGTGTACTGATCATTACCTGAAAGTATCATCAAGATTGGGTGAAAAAGTGTTTGCTGAGATTTCAGGCAACTCGTAGTTTTATGGAAGCTTGGCAGGCCCTTTCCATGAAAGTGATTCTCGCCAGTCTCTGCTTAGGGCTACATCAACAGCAAACAAACCATAGAGATAGAACTTGAAACTGCTTTATTGTGTCAAGTTTCAAAGAGCTAGCACAAACCGTGTTGGATTTAGAGTTCCAAATACATGTATCCCTATAGGAGAAAACAGAGTGAAACCTCAAAATAAAACCGGTTACTGACAACGAACGGTTTAACCTAGAAGAACGAAATTTGGCGAGCCAAGTGGGATTGGTGTACTGATCATTACCTGAAAGTATCATCAAGATTGGGTGAAAAAGTGTTTGCTGAGATTTCAGGCAACTCGTAGTTTTTTGGAAGCTTGGCAGGCCCTTTCCATGAAAGTGATTCTCGCCAGTCTCTGCTTAAGGCTACATCAACAGCAAACAAACCATAGAGATAGAACTTGAAACTGCTTTATTGTGTCAAGTTTCAAAGAGCTAGCACAAACCGTGTTGGATTTAGAGTTCCAAATACATGTATCCCTATAGGAGAAAACAGAGTGAAACCTCAAAATGAAACCGGTTACTGCCAAGGAACGGTTTAACCTAGAAGAAAGAAATTTGGCGAGCCAAGTGGGCTTGGTGTACTGATCATTACCTGAAAGTATCATCAAGATTGGGTGAAAAAGTGTTTGCTGAGATTTCAGGCAACTCGAAGTTCTTTGAAAGCTTGGCAGGCCCTTTCCATGAAAGTGATTCTCGCCAGTCTCTGCTTAGGGCTACATCAACAGCAAACAAACCATAGAGATAGAACTTGAAACTGCTTTATTGTGTCAAGTTTCAAAGAGCTAGCACAAACCGTGTTGGATTTAGAGTTCCAAATACATGTATCCCTATAGGAGAAAACAGAGTGAAACCTCAAAATGAAACCGGTTACTGCCAACGAAGGGTTTAACCTAGAAGAACGAAATTTGGCGAGCCAAGTGGGCTTGGTGTACTGATCATTCCCTGAAAGTATCATCAAGATTGGGTGAAAAAGTGTTTGCTGAGATTTCAGGAAACTCGTAGTTCTTTGGAAGCTTGGCAGGCCCTTTCCATGAAAGTGATTCTCGCCAGTCTCTGCTTAGGGCTACATCAACAGCAAACAAACCATAGAGATAGAACTTGAAACTGCTTTATTGTGTCAAGTTTCAAAGAGCTAGCACAAACCGTGTTGGATTTAGAGTTCCAAATACATGTATCCCTATAGGAGAAAACCGAGTGAAACCTCAAAATGAAACCGGTTACTGTCAACAAACGGTTTAACCTAGAAGAACGAAATTTGGCGAGCCAAGTGGGCTTGGTGTACTGATCATTACCTGAAAGTATCATCAAGATTGGGTGAAAAAGTGTTTGCTGAGATTTCAGGCAACTCGTAGTTTTTTGGCAGCTTGGCAGGCCCTTTCCATGAAAGTGATTCTCGCCAGTCTCTGCTTAGGGCTACATCAACAGCAAACAAACCATGGAGATAGAACTTGAAACTGCTTTATTGTGTCAAGTTTCAAAGAGCTAGCACAAACCGTGTTGGATTTAGAGTTCCAAATACATGTATCCCTATAGGAGAAAACAGAGTGAAACCTCAAAATGAAACCAGTTACTGCCAAGGAACGGTTTAACCTAGAAGAACGAAATTTGGCGAGCCAAGTGGGCTTGGTGTACTGATCATTACCTGGAAGTATCATCAAGATTGGGTGAAAAAGTGTTTGCTGAGATTTCAGGCAACTCGTAGTTTTTTGGAAGCTTGGAAGGCCCTTTCCATGAAAGTGATTCTCGCCAGTCTCTGCTTAGGGCTACATCAACAGCAAACAAACCATAGAGATAGAACTTGAAACTGCTTTATTGTGTCAAGTTTCAAAGAGGTAGCACAAACCGTGTTGGATTTAGAGTTCCAAATACATGTATCCCTATAGGAGAAAACAGAGTGAAACCTCAAAATGAAACCGGTTACTGCCAACGAACGGTTTAACCTAGAAGAACGAAATTTGGCGAGCCAAGTGGGCTTGGTGTACTGATCATTACCTGAAAGTATCATCAAGATTGGGTGAAAAAGTGTATGCTGAGATTTCAGGCAACTCGTAGTTCTTTGGAAGCTTGGCAGGCCCTTTCCATGAAAGTGATTCTCGCCAGTCTCTGCTTAGGGCTACATCAACAGCAAACAAACCATAGAGATAGAACTTGAAACTGCTTTATTGTGTCAAGTTTCAAAGAGCTAGCACAAACCGTGTTGGATTTAGAGTTCCAAATATATGTATCCCTATAGGAGAAAACAGAGTGAAACCTCAAAATGAATCCGGTTACTGCCAACGAACGGTTTAACCTAGAAGAACGAAATTTGGCGAGCCAAGTGGGATTGGTGTACTGATCATTACCTGAAAGTATCATCAAGATTGGGTGAAAAAGTGTTTGCTGAAATTTCAGGCAACTCGTAGTTTTTTGGAAGCTTGGCAGGCCCTTTCCATGAAAGTGATTCTCGCCAGTCTCTGCTTAGGGCTACATCAAAAGAAAACAAACCATAGAGATAGAACTTGAAACTGCTTTATTGTGTCAAGTTTCAAAGAGCTAGCACAAACCGTGTTGAATTTGGAGTTCCAAATACATGTATCCCTATAGGAGAAAACAGAGTGAAACCTCAAAATGAAACCGGTTACTGCCAACAAACGGTTTAACCTAGAAGAACGAAATCTGGCGAGCCAAGTGGGCTTGGTGTACTGATCATTACCTGAAAGTATCATCAAGATTGGGTGAAAAAGTGTTTGCTGAGATTTCAGGCAACTCGTAGTTTTATGGAAGCTTGGCAGGCCCTTTCCATGAAAGTGATTCTCGCCAGTCTCTGCTTAGGGCTACATCAACAGCAAACAAACCATAGAGATAGAACTTGAAACTGCTTTATTGTGTCAAGTTTCAAAGAGCTAGCACAAACCGTGTTGGATTTAGAGTTCCAAATACATGTATCCCTATAGGAGAAAACAGAGTGAAACCTCAAAATAAAACCGGTTACTGACAACGAACGGTTTAACCTAGAAGAACGAAATTTGGCGAGCCAAGTGGGCTTGGTGTACTGATCATTACCTGAAAGTATCATCAAGATTGGGTGAAAAAGTGTTTGCTGAGATTTCAGGCAACTCGTAGTTTTTTGGAAGCTTGGCAGGCCCTTTCCATGAAAGTGATTCTCGCCAGTCTCTGCTTAGGGCTACATCAACAGCAAACAAACCATAGAGATAGAACTTGAAACTGCTTTATTGTGTCAAGTTTCAAAGAGCTAGCACAAACCGTGTTGGATTTAGAGTTCCAAATACATGTATCCCTATAGGAGAAAACAGAGTGAAACCTCAAAATGAAACCGGTTACTGCCAAGGAACGGTTTAACCTAGAAGAAAGAAATTTGGCGAGCCAAGTGGGCTTGGTGTACTGATCATTACCTGAAAGTATCATCAAGATTGGGTGAAAAAGTGTTTGCTGAGATTTCAGGCAACTCGAAGTTCTTTGAAAGCTTGGCAGGCCCTTTCCATGAAAGTGATTCTCGCCAGTCTCTGCTTAGGGCTACATCAACAGCAAACAAACCATAGAGATAGAACTTGAAACTGCTTTATTGTGTCAAGTTTCAAAGAGCTAGCACAAATCGTGTTGGATTTAGAGTTCCAAATACATGTATCCCTATAGGAGAAAACAGAGTGAAACCTCAAAATGAAACCGGTTACTGCCAACGAAGGGTTTAACCTAGAAGAACGAAATTTGGCGAGCCAAGTGGGCTTGGTGTAGTGATCATTACCTGAAAGTATCATCAAGATTGGGTGAAAAAGTGTTTGCTGAGATTTCAGGCAACTCGTAGTTTTTTGGATGCTTGGCAGGCCCTTTCCATGAAAGTGATTATCGCCAGTCTCTGCTTAGGGCTACATCAACAGCAAACAAACCATAGAGATAGAACTTGAAACTGCTTTATTGTGTCAAGTTTCAAAGAGCTAGCACAAACCGTGTTGGATTTAGAGTTCCAAATACATGTATCCCTATAGGAGAAAACAGAGTGAAACCTCAAAATGAAACCGGTTACTGCCAACGAACGGTTTAACCTAGAAGAACGAAATTTGGCGAGCCAAGTGGGCTTGGTGTACTGATCATTCCCTGAAAGTATCATCAAGATTGGGTGAAAAAGTGTTTGCTGAGATTTCAGGAAACTCGTAGTTCTTTGGAAGCTTGGCAGGCCCTTTCCATGAAAGTGATTCTCGCCAGTCTCTGCTTAGGGCTACATCAACAGCAAACAAACCATAGAGATAGAACTTGAAACTGCTTTATTTTGTCAAGTTTCAAAGAGCTAGCACAAACCGTGTTGGATTTAGAGTTCCAAATACATGTATCCCTATAGGAGAAAACAGAGTGAAACCTCAAAATGAAACCGGTTACTGCGAACGAACGGTTTAACCTAGAAGAAAGAAATTTAGCGAGCCAAGTGGGCTTGGTGTACTGATCATTACCTGAAAGTATCATCAAGATTGGGTGAAAAAGTGTTTGCTGAGATTTCAGGCAACTCGTAGTTTTTTGGAAGCTTGGCAGGCCCTTTCCATGAAAGTGATTCTCGCCAGTCTCTGCTTAGGGTTACATCAACAGCAAACAAACCATAGAGATAGAACTTGAAACTGCTTTATTGTGTCAAGTTTCAAAGAGCTAGCACAAACCGTGTTGGATTTAGAGTTCCAAATACATGTATCCCTATAGGAGAAAACAGAGTGAAACCTCAAAATGAAACCGGTTACTGCCAACGAACGGTTTAACCTAGAAGAACGAAATTTGGCGAGCCAAGTGGGCTTGGTGTACTGATCATTACCTGAAAGTATCATCAAGATTGGGTGAAAAAGTGTTTGCTGAGATTTCAGGCAACTCGTAGTTTTTTGGAAGCTTGGCAGGCCCTTTCCATGAAAGTGATTCTCGCCAGTCTCTGCTTAGGGCTACATCAACAGCAAACAAACCATAGAGATAGAACTTGAAACTGCTTTATTGTGTCAAGTTTCAAAGAGCTAGCACAAACCGTGTTGGATTTAGAGTTCCAAATACATGTATCCCTATAGGAGAAAACAGAGTGAAACCTCAAAATGAAACTGGTTACTGCCAACGAACGGTTTAACCTAGAAGAACGAAATTTGGCGAGCCAAGTGGGCTTGGTGTGCTGATCATTACCTGAAAGTATCATCAAGATTGGGTGAAAAAGTGTTTGCTGAGATTTCAGGCAACTCGTAGTTTTTTGGAAGCTTGGTAGGCCCTTTCCATGAAAGTGATTCTCGCCAGTCTCTGCTTAGGGCTACATCAACAGCAAACAAACCATGGAGATAGAACTTGAAACTGCTTTATTGTGTCAAGTTTCAAAGAGCTAGCACAAACCGTGTTGGATTTAGAGTTCCAAATACATGTATCCCTATAGGAGAAAACAGAGTGAAACCTCAAAATGAAACCGGTTACTGGCAACAAACGGTTTAACCTAGAAGAACGAAATTTGGCGAGCCAAGTGGGCTTGGTGTACTGATCATTACCGGAAAGTATCATCAAGATTGGGTGAAAAAGTGTTTGCTGAGATTTCAGGCAACTCTTCGTTTTTTGGAAGCTTGGCAGGCCCTTTCCATGAAAGTGATTCTCGCCAGTCTCTGCTTAGGGCTACATCAAAAGCAAACAAACCATAGTGATAGAACTTGAAACTGCTTTATTGTTCAAGTTTCAAAGAGCTAGCATAAACCGTGTTGGATTTAGAGTTCCAAATACATGTATCCCTATAGGAGAAAACAGAGTGAAACCTCAAAATGAAACCGGTTACTGCCAACGAACGGTTTAACCTAGAAGAACGAAATTTGGCGAGCCAAGTGGGCTTGGTGTACTGATCATTACCTGAAAGTTTCATCAAGATTGGGTGAAAAAGTGTTTGCTGAGATTTCAGGAAACTCGTAGTTTTTTGGAAGCTTGGCAGGCCCTTTCCATGAAAGTGATTCTCGCCAGTCTCTGCTTAGGGCTACATCAACAGCAAACAAACCATAGAGATAGAACTTGAAACTGCTTTATTGTGTCAAGTTTCAAAGAGCTAGCACAAACCGTGTTGGATTTAGAGTTCCAAATACATGTATCCCTATAGGAGAAAACAGAGTGAAACCTCAAAATGAAACCGGTTACTGCCAACGAACGGTTTAACCTAGAAGAACGAAATTTGGCGAGCCAAGTGGGATTGGTGTACTGATCATTACCTGAAAGTTTCATCAAGATTGGGTGAAAAAGGGTGTGCTGAGATTTCAGGCAACTCGTAGTTTTTTGGAAGCTTGGCAGGCCCTTTCCATGAAATTGATTCTCGCCAGTCTCTGCTTAGGGCTACATCAACAGCAAACAAACTATAGAGATAGAACTTGAAACTGCTTTATTGTGTCAAGTTTCAAAGAGCTAGCACAAACCGTGTTTGATTTAGAGTTTCAAATACATGTATCCCTATAGGAGAAAAAGGAGTGAAACCTCAAAATGAAACCGGTTACTGCCAACGAACGGTTTAACCTAGAAGAACGAAATTTGGCGAGCCAAGTGGGATTGGTGTACTGATCATTACCTGAAAGTTTCATCAAGATTGGGTGAAAAAGTGTGTGCTGAGATTTCGGGCAACTCGTAGTTTTTTGGAAGTTTGGCAGGCCTTTTCCATGAAAGTGATTCTCGCCAGTCTCTGCTTAGGGCTACATCAACAGCAAACAAACCACAGAGATAGAACTTGAAACTGCTTTATTGTGTCAAGTTTCAAAGAGCTAGCACAAACCGTGTTGGATTTAGAGTTCCAAATACATGTATCCCTATAGGAGAAAACAGAGTGAAACCTCAAAATTAAACCGGTTACTGCCAAGGAAAGGTTTAACCTAGAAGAACGAAATTTGGCGAGCCAAGTGGGCTTGGTGTACTGATCATTACCTGAAAGTATCATCAAGATTGGGTGAAAAAGTGTTTGCTGAGATTTCAGGCAACTCGTCGTTTTTTGGAAGCTTGTCAGGCCCTTTCCATGAAAGTGATTCTCGCCAGTCTCTGCTTAGGGCTACATCAACAGCAAACAAACCATAGAGATAGAACTTGAAACTGCTTTATTGTGTCAAGTTTCAAAGAGCTAGCACAAACCGTGTTGGATTTAGAGTTCCAAATACATGTATCCCTATGGGAGAAAACAGAGTGAAACCTCAAAATGAAACCGGTTACTGCCAACGAAGGGTTTAACCTAGAAGAACGAAATTTGGCGAGCCAAGTGGGCTTGGTGTACTGATCATTACCTGAAAGTATCATCAAGATTGGGTGAAAAAGTGTTTGCTGAGATTTCAGGCAACTCGTAGTTTTTTGGAAGCTTGGAAGGCCCTTTCCATGAAAGTGATTCTCGCCAGTCTCTGCTTAGGGCTACATCAACAGCAAACAAACCATAGAGATAGAACTTGAAACTGCTTTATTGTGTCAAGTTTCAAAGAGGTAGCACAAACCGTGTTGGATTTAGAGTTCCAAATACATGTATCCCTATAGGAGAAAACAGAGTGAAACCTCAAAATGAAACCGGTTACTGCCAACGAACGGTTTAACCTAGAAGAACGAAATTTGGCGAGCCAAGTGGGCTTGGTGTACTGATCATTACCTGAAAGTATCATCAAGATTGGGTGAAAAAGTGTATGCTGAGATTTCAGGCAACTCGTAGTTCTTTGGAAGCTTGGCAGGCCCTTTCCATGAAAGTGATTCTCGCCAGTCTCTGCTTAGGGCTACATCAACAGCAAACAAACCATAGAGATAGAACTTGAAACTGCTTTATTGTGTCAAGTTTCAAAGAGCTAGCACAAACCGTGTTGGATTTAGAGTTCCAAATATATGTATCCCTATAGGAGAAAACAGAGTGAAACCTCAAAATGAAACCGGTTACTGCCAACGAACGGTTTAACCTAGAAGAACGAAATTTGGCGAGCCAAGTGGGATTGGTGTACTGATATTACCTGAAAGTATCGTCAAGATTGGGGTGAAAAAGTGTTTGCTGAAATTTCAGGCAACTCGTAGTTTTTTGGAAGCTTGGCAGGCCCTTTCCATGAAAGTGATTCTCGCCAGTCTCTGCTTAGGGCTACATCAAAAGAAAACAAACCATAGAGATAGAACTTGAAACTGCTTTATTGTGTCAAGTTTCAAAGAGCTAGCACAAACCGTGTTGAATTTGGAGTTCCAAATACATGTATCCCTATAGGAGAAAACAGAGTGAAACCTCAAAAATGAAACCGGTTACTGCCAACAAACGGTTTAACCTAGAAGAACGAAATCTGGCGAGCCAAGTGGGCTTGGTGTACTGATCATTACCTGAAAGTATCATCAAGATTGGGTGAAAAAGTGTTTGCTGAGATTTCAGGCAACTCGTAGTTTTATGGAAGCTTGGCAGGCCCTTTCCATGAAAGTGATTCTCGCCAGTCTCTGCTTAGGGCTACATCAACAGCAAACAAACCATAGAGATAGAACTTGAAACTGCTTTATTGTGTCAAGTTTCAAAGAGCTAGCACAAACCGTGTTGGATTTAGAGTTCCAAATACATGTATCCCTATAGGAGAAAACAGAGTGAAACCTCAAAATAAAACCGGTTACTGACAACGAACGGTTTAACCTAGAAGAACGAAATTTGGCGAGCCAAGTGGGCTTGGTGTACTGATCATTACCTGAAAGTATCATCAAGATTGGGTGAAAAAGTGTTTGCTGAGATTTCAGGCAACTCGTAGTTTTTTGGAAGCTTGGCAGGCCCTTTCCATGAAAGTGATTCTCGCCAGTCTCTGCTTAGGGCTACATCAACAGCAAACAAACCATAGAGATAGAACTTGAAACTGCTTTATTGTGTCAAGTTTCAAAGAGCTAGCACAAACCGTGTTGGATTTAGAGTTCCAAATACATGTATCCCTATAGGAGAAAACAGAGTGAAACCTCAAAATGAAACCGGTTTTTGCCAAGGAACGGTTTAACCTAGAAGAACGAAATTTGGCGAGCCAAGTGGGCTTGGTGTACTGATCATTACCTGAAAGTATCATCAAGATTGGGTGAAAAAGTGTTTGCTGAGATTTCAGGCAACTCGAAGTTCTTTGAAAGCTTGGCAGGCCCTTTCCATGAAAGTGATTCTCGCCAGTCTCTGCTTAGGGCTACATCAACAGCAAACAAACCATAGAGATAGAACTTGAAACTGCTTTATTGTGTCAAGTTTCAAAGAGCTAGCACAAATCGTGTTGGATTTAGAGTTCCAAATACATGTATCCCTATAGGAGAAAACAGAGTGAAACCTCAAAATGAAACCGGTTACTGCCAACGAAGGGTTTAACCTAGAAGAACGAAATTTGGCGAGCCAAGTGGGCTTGGTGTACTGATCATTACCTGAAAGTATCATCAAGATTGGGTGAAAAAGTGTTTGCTGAGATTTCAGGCAACTCGTAGTTTTTTGGATGCTTGGCAGGCCCTTTCCATGAAAGTGATTATCGCCAGTCTCTGCTTAGGGCTACATCAACAGCAAACAAACCATAGAGATAGAACTTGAAACTGCTTTATTGTGTCAAGTTTCAAAGAGCTAGCACAAACCGTGTTGGATTTAGAGTTCCAAATACATGTATCCCTATAGGAGAAAACAGAGTGAAACCTCAAAATGAAACCGGTTACTGCCAACGAACGGTTTAACCTAGAAGAACGAAATTTGGCGAGCCAAGTGGGCATGGTGTACTGATCATTCCCTGAAAGTATCATCAAGATTGGGTGAAAAAGTGTTTGCTGAGATTTCAGGAAACTCGTAGTTCTTTGGAAGCTTGGCAGGCCCTTTCCATGAAAGTGATTCTCGCCAGTCTCTGCTTAGGGCTACATCAACAGCAAACAAACCATAGAGATAGAACTTGAAACTGCTTTATTTTGTCAAGTTTCAAAGAGCTAGCACAAACCGTGTTGGATTTAGAGTTCCAAATACATGTATCCCTATAGGAGAAAACAGAGTGAAACCTCAAAATGAAACCGGTTACTGCGAACGAACGGTTTAACCTAGAAGAAAGAAATTTAGCGAGCCAAGTGGGCTTGGTGTACTGATCATTACCTGAAAGTATCATCAAGATTGGGTGAAAAAGTGTTTGCTGAGATTTCAGGCAACTCGTAGTTTTTTGGAAGCTTGGCAGGCCCTTTCCATGAAAGTGATTCTCGCCAGTCTCTGCTTAGGGTTACATCAACAGCAAACAAACCATAGAGATAGAACTTGAAACTGCTTTATTGTGTCAAGTTTCAAAGAGCTAGCACAAACCGTGTTGGATTTAGAGTTCCAAATACATGTATCCCTATAGGAGAAAACAGAGTGAAACCTCAAAATGAAACCGGTTACTGCCAACGAACGGTTTAACCTAGAAGAACGAAATTTGGCGAGCCAAGTGGGCTTGGTGTACTGATCATTACCTGAAAGTATCATCAAGATTGGGTGAAAAAGTGTTTGCTGAGATTTCAGGCAACTCGTAGTTTTTTGGAAGCTTGGCAGGCCCTTTCCATGAAAGTGATTCTCGCCAGTCTCTGCTTAGGGCTACATCAACAGCAAACAAACCATAGAGATAGAACTTGAAACTGCTTTATTGTGTCAAGTTTCAAAGAGCTAGCACAAACCGTGTTGGATTTAGAGTTCCAAATACATGTATCCCTATAGGAGAAAACAGAGTGAAACCTCAAAATGAAACTGGTTACTGCCAACGAACGGTTTAACCTAGAAGAACGAAATTTGGCGAGCCAAGTGGGCTTGGTGTGCTGATCATTACCTGAAAGTATCATCAAGATTGGGTGAAAAAGTGTTTGCTGAGATTTCAGGCAACTCGTAGTTTTTTGGAAGCTTGGTAGGCCCTTTCCATGAAAGTGATTCTCGCCAGTCTCTGCTTAGGGCTACATCAACAGCAAACAAACCATGGAGATAGAACTTGAAACTGCTTTATTGTGTCAAGTTTCAAAGAGCTAGCACAAACCGTGTTGGATTTAGAGTTCCAAATACATGTATCCCTATAGGAGAAAACAGAGTGAAACCTCAAAATGAAACCGGTTACTGGCAACAAACGGTTTAACCTAGAAGAACGAAATTTGGCGAGCCAAGTGGGCTTGGTGTACTGATCATTACCGGAAAGTATCATCAAGATTGGGTGAAAAAGTGTTTGCTGAGATTTCAGGCAACTCTTCGTTTTTTGGAAGCTTGGCAGGCCCTTTCCATGAAAGTGATTCTCGCCAGTCTCTGCTTAGGGCTACATCAAAAGCAAACAAACCATAGTGATAGAACTTGAAACTGCTTTATTGTTCAAGTTTCAAAGAGCTAGCATAAACCGTGTTGGATTTAGAGTTCCAAATACATGTATCCCTATAGGAGAAAACAGAGTGAAACCTCAAAATGAAACCGGTTACTGCCAACGAACGGTTTAACCTAGAAGAACGAAATTTGGCGAGCCAAGTGGGCTTGGTGTACTGATCATTACCTGAAAGTTTCATCAAGATTGGGTGAAAAAGTGTTTGCTGAGATTTCAGGAAACTCGTAGTTTTTTGGAAGCTTGGCAGGCCCTTTCCATGAAAGTGATTCTCGCCAGTCTCTGCTTAGGGCTACATCAACAGCAAACAAACCATAGAGATAGAACTTGAAACTGCTTTATTGTGTCAAGTTTCAAAGAGCTAGCACAAACCGTGTTGGATTTAGAGTTCCAAATACATGTATCCCTATAGGAGAAAACAGAGTGAAACCTCAAAATGAAACCGGTTACTGCCAACGAACGGTTTAACCTAGAAGAACGAAATTTGGCGAGCCAAGTGGGATTGGTGTACTGATCATTACCTGAAAGTTTCATCAAGATTGGGTGAAAAAGGGTGTGCTGAGATTTCAGGCAACTCGTAGTTTTTTGGAAGCTTGGCAGGCCCTTTCCATGAAATTGATTCTCGCCAGTCTCTGCTTAGGGCTACATCAACAGCAAACAAACTATAGAGATAGAACTTGAAACTGCTTTATTGTGTCAAGTTTCAAAGAGCTAGCACAAACCGTGTTTGATTTAGAGTTTCAAATACATGTATCCCTATAGGAGAAAAAGGAGTGAAACCTCAAAATGAAACCGGTTACTGCCAACGAACGGTTTAACCTAGAAGAACGAAATTTGGCGAGCCAAGTGGGATTGGTGTACTGATCATTACCTGAAAGTTTCATCAAGATTGGGTGAAAAAGTGTGTGCTGAGATTTCGGGCAACTCGTAGTTTTTTGGAAGTTTGGCAGGCCTTTTCCATGAAAGTGATTCTCGCCAGTCTCTGCTTAGGGCTACATCAACAGCAAACAAACCACAGAGATAGAACTTGAAACTGCTTTATTGTGTCAAGTTTCAAAGAGCTAGCACAAACCGTGTTGGATTTAGAGTTCCAAATACATGTATCCCTATAGGAGAAAACAGAGTGAAACCTCAAAATTAAACCGGTTACTGCCAAGGAAAGGTTTAACCTAGAAGAACGAAATTTGGCGAGCCAAGTGGGCTTGGTGTACTGATCATTACCTGAAAGTATCATCAAGATTGGTTGAAAAAGTGTTTCCTGAGATTTCAGGCAACTCGTAGTTCTTTGGAAGCTTGGCAGGCCCTTTCCATGAAAGTGATTCTCGCCAGTCTCTGCTTAGGGCTACATCAACAGCAAACAAACCATAGAGATAGAACTTGAAACTGCTTTATTGTGTCAAGTTTCAAAGAGCTAGCACAAACCGTGTTTGATTTAGAGTTCCAAATACATGTATCCCTATAGGAGAAAACAGAGTGAAACCTCAAAATGAAACCGGTTACTGCCAACGAACGGTTTAACCTAGAAGAAAGAAATTTAGCGAGCCAAGTGGGCTTGGTGTACTGATCATTACCTGAAAGTATCATCAAGATTGGGTTAAAAAGTGTTTGCTGAGATTTCAGGCAACTCGTAGTTCTTTGGAAGCTTGGCAGGCCCTTTCCATGAAAGTGATTCTCGCCAGTCTCTGCTTAGGGCTACATCAACAGCAAACAAACCATAGAGATAGAACTTGAAACTGCTTTATTGTGTCAAGTTTCAAAGAGCTAGCACAAACCGTGTTGGATTTAGAGTTCCAAATACATGTATCCCTATAGGAGAAAACAGAGTGAAACCTCAAAATGAAACCGGTTACTGCCAACGAACGGTTTAACCTAGAAGAACGAAATTTGGCGAGCCAAGTGGGCTTGGTGTACTGATCATTACCTGAAAGTATCATCAAGATTGGGTGAAAAAGTGTTTGCTGAGATTTCAGGCAACTCGTAGTTTTTTGGAAGCTGGCAGGCCCTTTCCATGAAAGTGATTCTCGCCAGTCTCTGCTTAGTGCTACATCAAAAGCAAATAAACCATAGAGATAGAACTTGAAACTGCTTTATTGTGTCAAGTTTCAAAGAGCTAGCAAAAACCTTGTTGGATTTAGAGTTCCAAATACATGTATCCCTATAGGAGAAAACAGAGTGAAACCTCAAAATGAAACCGGTTACTGCCAAGGAACGGTTTAACCTAAAAGAACGAAATTTGGCGAGCCAAGTGGGCTTGGTGTACTGATCATTACCTGAAAGTATCATCAAGATTTTGTGAAAAAGTGTTTGCTGAGATTTCAGGCAACTCGTAGTTTTTTGGAAGCTTTGCAGGCCCTTTCCATTTAAGTGATTCTCGCCAGTCTCTGCTTAGGGCTACATCAACAGCAAACAAACCATAGAGATAGAACTTGAAACTGCTTTATTGTGTCAAGTTTCAAAGAGCTAGCACAAACCGTGTTTGATTTAGAGTTCCAAATACATGTATCCCTATAGGAGAAAACAGAGTGAAACCTCAAAATGAAACCGGTTACTGCCAACGAAGGGTTTAACCTAGAAGAACGAAATTTGGCGAGCCAAGTGGGCTTGGTGTACTGATCATTACCTGAAAGTATCATCAAGATTGGGTGAAAAAGTGTTTGCTGAGATTTCAGGCAACTCGTAGTTTTTTGGAAGCTGGCAGGCCCTTTCCATGAAAGTGATTCTCGCCAGTCTCTGCTTAGTGCTACATCAAAAGCAAATAAACCATAGAGATAGAACTTGAAACTGCTTTATTGTGTCAAGTTTCAAAGAGCTAGCAAAAACCTTGTTGGATTTAGAGTTCCAAATACATGTATCCCTATAGGAGAAAACAGAGTGAAACCTCAAAATGAAACCGGTTACTGCCAAGGAACGGTTTAACCTAAAAGAACGAAATTTGGCGAGCCAAGTGGGCTTGGTGTACTGATCATTACCTGAAAGTATCATCAAGATTTTGTGAAAAAGTGTTTGCTGAGATTTCAGGCAACTCGTAGTTTTTTGGAAGCTTGGCAGGCCCTTTCCATTAAAGTGATTCTCGCCAGTCTCTGCTTAGGGCTACATCAACAGCAAACAAACCATAGAGATAGAACTTGAAACTGCTTTATTGTGTCAAGTTTCAAAGAGCTAGCACAAACCGTGTTTGATTTAGAGTTCCAAATACATGTATCCCTATAGGAGAAAACAGAGTGAAACCTAAAAATGAAACCGGTTACTGCCAACGAACGGTTTAACCTAGAAGACGAAATTTGGCGAGCCAAGTGGGATTCGTGTACTGATCATTACCTGAAAGTTTCATCAAGATTGGGTGAAAAAGGGTGTGCTGAGATTTCAGGCAACTCGTAGTTTTTTGGAAGCTTGCCAGGCCCTTTCCATGAAAGTGATTCTCGCCAGTCTCTGCTTAGGGCTATATCAACAGCAAACAAACCATAGAGATAGAACTTGAAACTGCTTTATTGTGTCAAGTTTCAAAGAGCTAGCACAAACTGTGTTTGATTTAGAGTTCCAAATACATGTATCTCTTTTTTTTTTTTATTTTTTGTCATTCACTTTTCTGCATACTTTATTTGTTACAAACATACAATTTTTAAATATAGACTGTAAAACTCCATTTGCAAAAGTCTGCTATTGTAAGGAGTGCACACCAGCAGGAAGGATTCTTAAACTTTTTTCTCTATGAGTTTTTTTCTGTCAGTTTTGCTAGTTAGTGGTAAATACGGGACCCGCCATTTTACAGACCTGTCTGAAGCTTCTGGCTGTATTCACATTGCTCTTTTGAAGCAGCCCTGCTCGTTTCAAAAATTGATCAGAATCTGAGCTTCAACCTACAGGCAGTGAGATCAACAGCCCGTCTGGACTCTGCTTTTGAACGGTTTTCAGGAAGTGTTATTTCTGAATGGGTACTGCACTTCACGGATTTGTTTGAATTGCCCATGCAGCTCTGTTTGTTAAAGTGCATTCTTCTTTTAAAAAATAAGCAAGAGGAATAATCTTTACTCTTTAACCAAGGTACTTAAAAAATGAACTTTTTGGTCTCTCAGCAGATATTCCCAAATTGATCCTATCACTACAAATTTTAGTGTTCTATTTACAAACATTTCGGGTTACAGGTGGAGGGGACCTTATAAAATTAAAGGTGCAGCTTCACTTGAAGCAGAAATCAGCTCTACAAATTTATACATAGGCATACACACTTGGTTTACAATGCATAATAAGCATGTTGGTATTTACAGAGACTGAAGACATCCTCCCCCTCCCCCCCAAAAAAAACCCTTTTAAAGTAATTTCCAACCTAAACTCTTAATTGTACATCTAGATCAGGAAGCTGTCTCCTGCTATCAAGATTTGGTTTTAAATCATGCAAATTATTTCTGTAGATTCTCTACTGGCAGGACACCAGTCCCAGCTTTGGAGTGAAGAGCCTAGTCTAAGGAAGTCACTGGTAGACATGATTGGTAGTGAAGATTTCTATTAAACAGAAAGTGTCTTATCTGGAGCTATATCAGAAGACATGAGATTTTATAAAGTGATTTTGGAAACATTTGCATGAAGGTTCAAAAGGAAGAATAAATGCCAACTAATAAAACCTGCGGCTACAGGAAGTATCAGAATTGCTCTGATGAATGACAAAGTTGACTGCTTTGATGTCCAATCTCAGGTTTTAGAATTTAGTGGTGAAAAAAATCCACTATTATTAATTCTCAAAACAGTTTTAATTTAGTGTACCCTAAAAATTACATGCATAAGGCCTGTTCAGAGAGCAGAGCCTTCATCTTTTTGCTCCTTTTCCACTTTGTATAATCACTTGAAAAAGTGTCAAGTGATTTTGCATTGTATATTTCCATTTTAACCCTGACACAGTTCTCAAAGATAAAGCACTTTTTGATCATGAAATACATGGAATCCTTGTGTGATGTGGATCATGGTTTCTCAGGCTCCCCTAGATAATCTGCTTATGAATATTGTTCTGACTCTATGTAAGAAGAGTAGAAATCTTTGCTAGTGTTACAAAGTTTGTATTATTGATCCAGAATGCATTTTGCTAGTTTCCAATGGATGGGAGAGTAAATAATGCTGCATTCACAAATTAATAAGTTACTTTCCCTTGAGCCTTAAGGTAACTTTTTCTTTTCTGTCAACAACAGCACTGAAGTTATGGTAAATGAATGAGATTATCAGTTTTCAGGGTTAGTTTTAGAGTACTGTAAATCAATTAGCTGTCTTCCTAAAGAGTTAAAACTCCCATTCAATACACTGAATAATGAGTATGGGGTGGGGCTGGGGAGGGGGGGAGATAGTTTGTAGAAAAGAAAAAAGAAAAAAAGAACCATGTTTACCTTAAGATATAGACTCAAAAGAGAAAAAGTACATGTATCTCTATAGAAGAAAACAGAGTGAAACCTCAAAATGAAACCGGTTACTGCCAACGAACGGTTTAACCTAGAAGAACGAAATTTGGCGAGCCAAGTGGGATTGGTGTACTGATCATTACCTGAAAGTTTCATCAAGATTGGGTGAAAAAGGGTGTGCTGAGATTTCAGGCAACTCGTAGTTTTTTGGAAGCTTGGCAGGCCCTTTCCATGAAAGTGATTCTCGCCAGTCTCTGCTTAGGGCTACATCAACAGCAAACAAACCATAGAGATAGAACTTGAAACTGCTTTATTGTGTCAAGTTTCAAAGAGCTAGCACAAACCGTGTTTGATTTAGAGTTCCAAATACATGTATCCCTATAGGAGAAAACAGAGTGAAACCTCAAAATGAAACCGGTTACTGCCAACGAACGGTTTAACCTAGAAGAACGAAATTTGGCGAGCCAAGTGGGATTGGTGTACTGATCATTACCTGAAAGCTTCATCAAGATTGGGTGAAAAAGGGTGTGCTGAGATTTCAGGCAACTCGTAGTTTTTTGGAAGCTTGCCAGGCCCTTTCCATGAAAGTGATTCTCGCCAGTCTCTGCTTAGGGCTACATCAACAGCAAACGAACCATAGAGATAGAACTTGAAACTGCTTTATTGTGTCAAGTTTCAAAGAGCTAGCACAAACCGTGTTTGATTTAGAGTTCCAAATACATGTATCCCTATAGGAGAAAACAGAGTGAAACCTCAAAATGAAACCGGTTACTGCCAACGAACGGTTTAACCTAGAAGAACGAAATTTGGCGAGCCAAGTGGGATTGGTGTACTGATCATTACCTGAAAGTTTCATCAAGATTGGGTGAAAAAGGGTGTGCTGAGATTTCAGGCAACTCGTAGTTTTTTGGAAGCTTGGCAGGCCCTTTCCATGAAAGTGATTCTCGCCAGTCTCTGCTTAGGGCTACATCAACAGCAAACAAACCATAGAGATAGAACTTGAAACTGCTTTATTGTGTCAAGTTTCAAAGAGCTAGCACAAACCGTGTTTGATTTAGAGTTCCAAATACATGTATCCCTATAGGAGAAAACAGAGTGAAACCTCAAAATGAAACCGGTTACTGCCAACGAACGGTTTAACCTAGAAGAACGAAATTTGGCGAGCCAAGTGGGATTGGTGTACTGATCATTACCTGAAAGCTTCATCAAGATTGGGTGAAAAAGGGTGTGCTGAGATTTCAGGCAACTCGTAGTTTTTTGGAAGCTTGCCAGGCCCTTTCCATGAAAGTGATTCTCGCCAGTCTCTGCTTAGGGCTACATCAACAGCAAACGAACCATAGAGATAGAACTTGAAACTGCTTTATTGTGTCAAGTTTCAAAGAGCTAGCACAAACCGTGTTTGATTTAGAGTTCCAAATACATGTATCCCTATAGGAGAAAACAGAGTGAAACCTCAAAATGAAACCGGTTACTACCAACGAACGGTTTAACCTAGAAGAACGAAATTTGGCGAGCCAAGTGGGATTGGTGTACTGATCATTACCTGAAAGTTTCATCAAGATTGGGTGAAAAAGTGTGTGCTGAGATTTCGGGCAACTCGTAGTTTTTTGGAAGCTTGGCAGGCCCTTTCCATGAAAGTGATTCTCGCCAGTCTCTGCTTAGGGCTACATCAACAGCAAACAAACCATAGAAATAGAACTTGAAACTGCTTTATTGTGTCAAGTTTCAAAGAGCTAGCACAAACCGTGTTTGATTTAGAGTTCCAAATACATGTATCCCTATAGGAGAAAACAGAGTGAAACCTCAAAATGAAACCGGTTACTGCCAACGAACGGTTTAACCTAGAAGAACAAAATTTGGCGAGCCAAGTGGGATTCGTGTACTGATCATTACCTGAAAGTTTCATCAAGATTGGGTGAAAAAGTGTGTGCTGAGATTTCGGGCAACTCGTAGTTTTTTGGAAGCTTGGCAGGCCCTTTCCATGAAAGTGATTCTCTCCAGTCTCTGCTTAGGGATACATCAACAGCAAACAAACCACAGAGATAGAACTTGAAACTGCTTTATTGTTTCAAGTTTCAAAGAGCTAGCACAAACCGTGTTGGATTTAGAGTTCCAAATACATGTATCCCTATAGGAGAAAGCAGAGTGAAACCTCAAAATGAAACCGGTTACTGCCAACGAACGGTTTAACCTAGAACAACGAAATTTGGCGAGCCAAGTGGGATTGGTGTACTGATCATTAACTGAAAGTTTCATCAAGATTGGGCGAAAAACTGTTTCCTGAGATTTCGGGCAACTCGTAGTTTTTTGGAAGCTTGGCAGGCCCTTTCCATGAAAGTGATTCTCGCCAGTCTCTGCTTAGGGCTACATCAACAGCAAACAAACCATAGAGATAGAACTTGAAACTGCTTTATTGTGTCAAATTTCAAAGAGGAGCACAAACCGTGTTTGATTTAGAGTTCCAAATACATGTATCCCTATAGGAGAAAACAGAGTGAAACCTCAAAATGAAACCGATTACTGCCAACGAACGGTTTAACCTAGAAGAACGAAATTTGGCGAGCCAAGTGGGATTGGTGTACTGATCATTACCTGAAAGTTTCATCAAGATTGGGTGAAAAAGGGTGTGCTGAGATTTCAGGCAACTCGTAGTTTTTTGGAAGCTTGGCAGGCCCTTTCCATGAAATTGATTCTCGCCAGTCTCTGCTTAGGGCTACATCAACAGCAAACAAACTATAGAGATAGAACTTGAAACTGCTTTATTGTGTCAAGTTTCAAAGAGCTAGCACAAACCGTGTTTGATTTAGAGTTCCAAATACATGTATCCCTATAGGAGAAAAAGGAGTGAAACCTCAAAATGAAACCAGTTACTGCCAACGAACGGTTTAACCTAGAAGAACGAAATTTGGCGAGCCAAGTGGGATTGGTGTACTGATCATTACCTGAAAGTTTCATCAAGATTGGGTGAAAAAGTGTGTGCTGAGATTTCGGGCAACTCGTAGTTTTTTGGAAGTTTGGCAGGCCCTTTCCATGAAAGTGATTCTCGCCAGTCTCTGCTTAGGGCTACATCAACAGCAAACAAACCACAGAGATAGAACTTGAAACTGCTTTATTGTGTCAAGTTTCAAAGAGCTAGCACAAACCGTGTTGGATTTAGAGTTCCAAATACATGTATCCCTATAGGAGAAAACAGAGTGAAACCTCAAAATGAAACCGGTTACTGCCAACGAACGGTTTAACCTAGAAGAACGAAATTTGGCGAGCCAAGTGGGATTGGTGTACTGATCATTACCTGAAACTTTCATCAAGATTGGGTGAAAAAGTGTTTGCTGAGATTTCAGGCAACTCGTGGTTTTTTGGAAGTTTGGCAGGCCCTTTCCATGAAAGTGATTCTCGCCAGTCTCTGCTTAGGGCTACATCAAAAGCAAACAAACCATAGAGACAGAACTTGAAACTGCTTTATTGTGTCAAGTTTCAAAGAGCTAGCACAAACCGTGTTGGATTTAGAGTTCCAAATACATGTATCCCTATAGGAGAAAACAGAGTGAAACCTCAAAATGAAACCGGTTACTGCCAACGAACGGTTTAACCTAGAAGAACGAAATTTGGCGAGCCAAGTGGGCTTGGTGTACTGATCATTACCTGAAAGTATCATCAATATTGGGTGAAAAAGTGTTTGCTGAGATTTCAGGCAACTCGTAGTTCTTTGGAAGCTTGGCAGGCCCTTTCCATGAAAGTGATTCTCGCCAGTCTCTGCTTAGGGCTACATCAACAGCAAACAAACCATAGAGATAGAACTTGAAACTGCTTTATTGTGTCAAGTTTCAAAGAGCTAGCACAAACCGTGTTGGATTTAGAGTTCCAAATACATGTATCCCTATAGGAGAAAACAGAGTGAAACCTCAAAATGAAACCGGTTACTGCCAACGAAGGGTTTAACCTAGAAGAACGAAATTTGGCGAGCCAAGTGGGCTTGGTGTACTGATCATTACCTGAAAGTATCATCAAGATTGGGTGAAAAAGTGTTTGCTGAGATTTCAGGCAACTCGTAGTTCTTTGGAAGCTTGGCAGGCCCTTTCCATGAAAGTGATTCTCGCCAGTCTCTGCTTAGGGCTACATCAACAGCAAACAAACCATAGAGATAGAACTTGAAACTGCTTTATTGTGTCAAGTTTCAAAGAGCTAGCACAAACCGTGTTGGATTTAGAGTTCCAAATACATGTATCCCTATAGGAGAAAACAGAGTGAAACCTCAAAATGAAACCGGTTACTGACAACGAACGGTTTAACCTAGAAGAACGAAATTTGGCGAGCCAAGTGGGCTTGGTGTACTGATCATTACCTGAAAGTATCATCAAGATTGGGTGAAAAAGTGTTTGCTGAGATTTCAGGCAACTCGTAGTTCTTTGGAAGCTTGGCAGGCCCTTTCCATGAAAGTGATTCTCGCCAGTCTCTGCTTAGGGCTACATCAACAGCAAACAAACCATAGAGATAGAACTTGAAACAGCTTTATTGTGTCAAGTTTCAAAGAGCTAGCACAAACCGTGTTGGATTTAGAGTTCCAAATACATGTATCCCTATAGGAGAAAACAGAGTGAAACCTCAAAATGAAACCGGTTACTGCCAACGAAGGGTTTAACCTAGAAGAACGAAATTTGGCGAGCCATGTGGGCTTGGTGTACTGATCATTACCTGAAAGTTTCATCAAGATTGGGTGAAAAAGGGTGTGCTGAGATTTCAGGCAACTCGTAGTTTTTTGGAAGCTTGGCAGGCCCTTTCCATGAAAGTGATTCTCGCCAGTCTCTGCTTAGGGCTACATCAACAGCAAACAAACCATAGAGATAGAACTTGAAACTGCTTTATTGTGTCAAGTTTCAAAGAGCTAGCACAAACCGTGTTTGATTTAGAGTTCCAAATACATGTATCCCTATAGGAGAAAACAGAGTGAAACCTCAAAATGAAACCGGTTACTGCCAACGAACGGTTTAACCTAGAAGAACGAAATTTGGCGAGCCAAGTGGGATTGGTGTACTGATCATTACCTGAAAGTTTCATCAAGATTGGGTGAAAAAGGGTGTGCTGAGATTTCAGGCAACTCGTAGTTTTTTGGAAGCTTGCCAGGCCCTTTCCATGAAAGTGATTCTCGCCAGTCTCTGCTTAGGGCTACATCAACAGCAAACAAACCATAGAGATAGAACTTGAAACTGCTTTATTGTGTCAAGTTTCAAAGAGCTAGCACAAACTGTGTTTGATTTAGAGTTCCAAATACATGTATCTCTTTTTTTTTTTTTTATTTTTTGTCATTCACTTTTCTGCATACTTTATTTGTTACAAACATACAATTTTTAAATATAGACTGTAAAACTCCATTTGCAAAAGTCTGCTATTGTAAGGAGTGCACACCAGCAGGAAGGATTCTTAAACTTTTTTCTCTATGAGTTTTTTTCTGTCAGTTTTGCTAGTTAGTGGTAAATACGGGACCCGCCATTTTACAGACCTGTCTGAAGCTTCTGGCTGTATTCACATTGCTCTTTTGAAGCAGCCCTGCTCGTTTCAAAAATTGATCAGAATCTGAGCTTCAACCTACAGGCAGTGAGATCAACAGCCCGTCTGGACTCTGCTTTTGAACGGTTTTCAGGAAGTGTTATTTCTGAATGGGTACTGCACTTCACGGATTTGTTTGAATTGCCCATGCAGCTCTGTTTGTTAAAGTGCATTCTTCTTTTAAAAAATAAGCAAGAGGAATAATCTTTACTCTTTAACCAAGGTACTTAAAAAATGAACTTTTTGGTCTCTCAGCAGATATTCCCAAATTGATCCTATCACTACAAATTTTAGTGTTCTATTTACAAACATTTCGGGTTACAGGTGGAGGGGACCTTATAAAATTAAAGGTGCAGCTTCACTTGAAGCAGAAATCAGCTCTACAAATTTATACATAGGCATACACACTTGGTTTACAATGCATAATAAGCATGTTGGTATTTACAGAGACTGAAGACATCCTCCCCCTCCCCCCCAAAAAAAACCCTTTTAAAGTAATTTCCAACCTAAACTCTTAATTGTACATCTAGATCAGGAAGCTGTCTCCTGCTATCAAGATTTGGTTTTAAATCATGCAAATTATTTCTGTAGATTCTCTACTGGCAGGACACCAGTCCCAGCTTTGGAGTGAAGAGCCTAGTCTAAGGAAGTCACTGGTAGACATGATTGGTAGTGAAGATTTCTATTAAACAGAAAGTGTCTTATCTGGAGCTATATCAGAAGACATGAGATTTTATAAAGTGATTTTGGAAACATTTGCATGAAGGTTCAAAAGGAAGAATAAATGCCAACTAATAAAACCTGCGGCTACAGGAAGTATCAGAATTGCTCTGATGAATGACAAAGTTGACTGCTTTGATGTCCAATCTCAGGTTTTAGAATTTAGTGGTGAAAAAAATCCACTATTATTAATTCTCAAAACAGTTTTAATTTAGTGTACCCTAAAAATTACATGCATAAGGCCTGTTCAGAGAGCAGAGCCTTCATCTTTTTGCTCCTTTTCCACTTTGTATAATCACTTGAAAAAGTGTCAAGTGATTTTGCATTGTATATTTCCATTTTAACCCTGACACAGTTCTCAAAGATAAAGCACTTTTTGATCATGAAATACATGGAATCCTTGTGTGATGTGGATCATGGTTTCTCAGGCTCCCCTAGATAATCTGCTTATGAATATTGTTCTGACTCTATGTAAGAAGAGTAGAAATCTTTGCTAGTGTTAGAAAGTTTGTATTATTGATCCAGAATGCATTTTGCTAGTTTCCAATGGATGGGAGAGTAAATAATGCTGCATTCACAAATTAATAAGTTACTTTCCCTTGAGCCTTAAGGTAACTTTTTCTTTTCTGTCAACAACAGCACTGAAGTTATGGTAAATGAATGAGATTATCAGTTTTCAGGGTTAGTTTTAGAGTACTGTAAATCAATTAGCTGTCTTCCTAAAGAGTTAAAACTCCCATTCAATACACTGAATAATGAGTATGGGGTGGGGCTGGGGAGGGGGGGGAGATAGTTTGTAGAAAAGAAAAAAGAAAAAAAGAACCATGTTTACCTTAAGATATAGACTCAAAAGAGAAAAAGTACATGTATCTCTATAGAAGAAAACAGAGTGAAACCTCAAAATGAAACCGGTTACTGCCAACGAACGGTTTAACCTAGAAGAACGAAATTTGGCGAGCCAAGTGGGATTGGTGTACTGATCATTACCTGAAAGTTTCATCAAGATTGGGTGAAAAAGGGTGTGCTGAGATTTCAGGCAACTCGTAGTTTTTTGGAAGCTTGGCAGGCCCTTTCCATGAAAGTGATTCTCGCCAGTCTCTGCTTAGGGCTACATCAACAGCAAACAAACCATAGAGATAGAACTTGAAACTGCTTTATTGTGTCAAGTTTCAAAGAGCTAGCACAAACCGTGTTTGATTTAGAGTTCCAAATACATGTATCCCTATAGGAGAAAACAGAGTGAAACCTCAAAATGAAACCGGTTACTGCCAACGAACGGTTTAACCTAGAAGAACAAAATTTGGCGAGCCAAGTGGGATTGGTGTACTGATCATTACCTAAAAGCTTCATCAAGATTGGGTGAAAAAGGGTGTGCTGAGATTTCAGGCAACTCGTAGTTTTTTGGAAGCTTGGCAGGCCCTTTCCATGAAAGTGATTCTCTCCAGTCTCTGCTTAGGGCTACATCAACAGCAAACAAACCATAGAGATAGAACTTGAAACTGCTTTATTGTGTCAAGTTTCAAAGAGCTAGCACAAACCGTGTTTGATTTAGAGTTCCAAATACATGTATCCCTATAGGAGAAAACAGAGTGAAACCTCAAAATGAAACCGGTTACTGCCAACGAACGGTTTAACCTAGAAGAACGAAATTTGGCGAGCCAAGTGGGATTGGTGTACTGATAATTACCTGAAAGTTTCATCAAGATAGGGTGAAAAAGGGTGTGCTGAGATTTCAGGCAACTCGTAGTTTTTTGGAAGCTTGGCAGGCCCTTTCCATGTAAGTGATTCTCACCAGTCTCTGCTTTGGGCTATATCAACAGCAAACAAACCAAAGAGATAGAACTTGAAACTGCTTTATTGTGTCAAGTTTCAAAGAGCTAGCACAAACGGTGTTTGATTTAGAATTCCAAATACATGTATCCCTATAGGAGAAAACAGAGTGAAACCTCAAAATGAAACCGGTTACTGCCAACGAACGGTTTAACCTAGAAGAACGAAATTTGGCGAGCCAAGTGGGATTGGTGTACTGATCATTACCTGAAAGTTTCATCAAGATTGGGTGAAAAAGGGTGTGCTGAGATTTCAGGCAACTCGTAGTTTTTTGGAAGCTTGGCAGGCCCTTTCCATGAAAGTGATTCTCGCCAGTCTCTGCTTAGGGCTACATCAACAGCAAACAAACCATAGAGATAGAACTTGAAACTGCTTTATTGTGTCAAGTTTCAAAGAGCTAGCACAAACCGTGTTTGATTTAGAGTTCCAAATACATGTATCCCTATAGGAGAAAACAGAGTGAAACCTCAAAATGAAACCGGTTACTGCCAACGAACGGTTTAACCTAGAAGAACAAAATTTGGCGAGCCAAGTGGGATTGGTGTACTGATCATTACCTGAAAGCTTCATCAAGATTGGGTGAAAAAGGGTGTGCTGAGATTTCAGGCAACTCGTAGTTTTTTGGAAGCTTGGCAGGCCCTTTCCATGAAAGTGATTCTCTCCAGTCTCTGCTTAGGGCTACATCAACAGCAAACAAACCATAGAGATAGAACTTGAAACTGCTTTATTGTGTCAAGTTTCAAAGAGCTAGCACAAACCGTGTTTGATTTAGAGTTCCAAATACATGTATCCCTATAGGAGAAAACAGAGTGAAACCTCAAAATGAAACCGGTTACTGCCAACGAACGGTTTAACCTAGAAGAACGAAATTTGGCGAGCCAAGTGGGATTGGTGTACTGATAATTACCTGAAAGTTTCATCAAGATAGGGTGAAAAAGGGTGTGCTGAGATTTCAGGCAACTCGTAGTTTTTTGGAAGCTTGGCAGGCCCTTTCCATGTAAGTGATTCTCACCAGTCTCTGCTTTGGGCTATATCAACAGCAAACAAACCAAAGAGATAGAACTTGAAACTGCTTTATTGTGTCAAGTTTCAAAGAGCTAGCACAAACGGTGTTTGATTTAGAATTCCAAATACATGTATCCCTATAGGAGAAAACAGAGTGAAACCTCAAAATGAAACCGGTTACTGCCAACGAACGGTTTAACCTAGAAGAACGAAATTTGGCGAGCCAAGTGGGATTGGTGTACTGATCATTACCTGAAAGTTTCATCAAGATTGGGTGAAAAAGGGTGTGCTGAGATTTCAGGCAACTCGTAGTTTTTTGGAAGCTTGGCAGGACCTTTCCATGAAAGTGATTCTCGCCAGTCTCTGCTTAGGGCTACATCAACAGCAAATAAACCATAGAGATAGAACTTGAAACTGCTTTATTGTGTCAAGTTTCAAAGAGCTAGCACAAACCTTGTTTGATTTAGAGTTCCAAATACATGTATCCCTATATGAGAAAACAGAGTGAAACCTCAAAATGAAACCGGTTACTGCCAACGAAAGGTTTAACCTAGAAGAACGAAATTTGGCGAGCCAAGTGGGATTGGTGTACTGATCATTACCTGAAAGTTTCTCAAGATTGGGTGAAAAAGGGTGTGCTGAGATTTCAGGCAACTCGTAGTTTTTTGGAAGCTTGGCAGGCCCTTTTCATGAAAGTGATTCTCGCCAGTCTCTGCTTAGGGCTACATCAACAGCAAACAAACCATAGAGATAGAACTTGAAACTGCTTTATTGTGTCAAGTTTCAAAGAGCTAGCACAAACCGTGTTGGATTTAGAGTTCCAAATACATGTATCCCTATAGGAGAAAACAGAGTGAAACCTCAAAATGAAACCGGTTACTGCCAACGAACGGTTTAACCTAGAAGAACGAAATTTGGCGAGCCAAGTGGGATTGGTGTACTGATCATTACCTGAAAGTTTCATCAAGATTGGGTGAAAAAGGGTGTGCTGAGATTTCAGGCAACTCGTAGTTTTTTGGAAGCTTGGCAGGCCCTTTCCATGAAAGTGATTCTCGCCAGTCTCTGCTTAGGGCTACATCAACAGCAAACAAACCATAGAGATAGAACTTGAAACTGCATTATTGTGTCAAGTTTCAAAGAGCTATCACAAACGGTGTTTGATTTAGAGTTCCAAATACATGTATCCCTATAGGAGAAAACAGAGTGAAACCTCAAAATGAAACCGGTTACTGCCAACGAACGGTTTAACCTAGAAGAACGAAATTTGGCGAGCCAAGTGGGATTGGTGTACTGATAATTACCTGAAAGTTTCATCAAGATTGGGTGAAAAAGGGTGTGCTGAGATTTCAGGCAACTCGTAGTTTTTTGGAAGCTTGGCAGGCCCTTTCCATGAAAGTGATTCTCACCAGTCTCTGCTTAGGGCTATATCAACAGCAAACAAACCATAGAGAGAGAACTTGAAACTGCTTTATTGTGTCAAGTTTCAAAGAGCTAGCACAAACGGTGTTTGATTTAGAATTCCAAATACATGTATCCCTATAGGAGAAAACAGAGTGAAACCTCAAAATGAAACCGGTTACTGCCAACGAACGGTTTAACCTAGAAGAACAAAATTTGGCGAGGCAAGTGGGATTGGTGTACTGATCATTACCTGAAAGTTTCATCAAGATTGGGTGAAAAAGTGTGTGCTGAGATTTCAGGCAACTCGTAGTTTTTTGGAAGCTTGGCAGGCCCTTTCCATGAAAGTGATTCTCGCCAGTCTCTGCTTAGGGCTACATCAACAGCAAACAAATCATAGAGATAGAACTTGAAACTGCTTTATTGTGTCAAATTTCAAAGAGCTAGCACAAACCGTGTTTGATTTAGAGTTCCAAATACATGTATCCCTATAGGAGAAAACAGAGTGAAACCTCAAAATGAAACCGGTTACTGCCAAGGAACGGTTTAACCTAGAAGAACGAAATTGGGCGAGCCAAGTGGGATTGGTGTACTGATCATTACCTGAAAGTTTCATCAAGATTGGGTGAAAAAGGGTGTGCTGAGATATCAGGCAACTCGTAGTTTTTTGGAAGCTTGGCAGGCCCTTTCCATGAAAGTGATTCTCGCCAGTCTCTGCTTAGGGCTACATCAACAGCAAACAAACCATAGAGATAGAACTTGAAACTGCTTTATTGTGTCAAGTTTCAAAGAGCTAGCACAAACCGTGTTTGATTTAGAGTTCCAAATACATGTATCCCTATAGGAGAAAACAGAGTGAAACCTCAAAATGAAACCGGTTACTGCCAACGAACGGTTTAAGCTAGAAGAACGAAATTTGGCGAGCCAAGTGGGATTGGTGTACTGATCATTACCTGAAAGCTTCATCAAGATTGGGTGAAAAAGGGTGTGCTGAGATTTCAGGCAACTAGTAGTTTTTTGGAAGCTTGGCAGGCCCTTTCCATGAAAGTGATTCTCTCCAGTCTCTGCTTAGGGCTACATCAACAGCAAACAAACCATAGAGATAGAACTTGAAACTGCTTTATTGTGTCAAGTTTCAAAGAGCTAGCACAAACCGTGTTTGATTTAGAGTTCCAAATACATGTATCCCTATAGGAGAAAACAGAGTGAAACCTCAAAATGAAACCGGTTACTGCCAACGAACGGTTTAACCTAGAAGAACGAAATTTGGCGAGCCAAGTGGGATTGGTGTACTGATAATTACCTGAAAGTTTCATCAAGATAGGGTGAAAAAGGGTGTGCTGAGATTTCAGGCAACTCGTAGTTTTTTGGAAGCTTGGCAGGCCCTTTCCATGTAAGTGATTCTCACCAGTCTCTGCTTTGGGCTATATCAACAGCAAACAAACCAAAGAGATAGAACTTGAAACTGCTTTATTGTGTCAAGTTTCAAAGAACTAGCACAAACGGTGTTTGATTTAGAATTCCAAATACATGTATCCCTATAGGAGAAAACAGAGTGAAACCTCAAAATGAAACCGGTTACTGCCAACGAACGGTTTAACCTAGAAGAACGAAATTTGGCGAGCCAAGTGGGATTGGTGTACTGATCATTACCTGAAAGTTTCATCAAGATTGGGTGAAAAAGGGTGTGCTGAGATTTCAGGCAACTCGTAGTTTTTTGGAAGCTTGGCAGGACCTTTCCATGAAAGTGATTCTCGCCAGTCTCTGCTTAGGGCTACATCAACAGCAAATAAACCATAGAGATAGAACTTGAAACTGCTTTATTGTGTCAAGTTTCAAAGAGCTAGCACAAACCGTGTTTGATTTAGAGTTCCAAATACATGTATCCCTATATGAGAAAACAGAGTGAAACCTCAAAATGAAACCGGTTACTGCCAACGAAAGGTTTAACCTAGAAGAACGAAATTTGGCGAGCCAAGTGGGATTGGTGTACTGATCATTACCTGAAAGTTTCTCAAGATTGGGTGAAAAAGGGTGTGCTGAGATTTCAGGCAACTCGTAGTTTTTTGGAAGCTTGGCAGGCCCTTTTCATGAAAGTGATTCTCGCCAGTCTCTGCTTAGGGCTACATCAACAGCAAACAAACCATAGAGATAGAACTTGAAACTGCTTTATTGTGTCAAGTTTCAAAGAGCTAGCACAAACCGTGTTGGATTTAGAGTTCCAAATACATGTATCCCTATAGGAGAAAACAGAGTGAAACCTCAAAATGAAACCGGTTACTGCCAACGAACGGTTTAACCTAGAAGAACGAAATTTGGCGAGCCAAGTGGGATTGGTGTACTGATCATTACCTGAAAGTTTCATCAAGATTGGGTGAAAAAGGGTGTGCTGAGATTTCAGGCAACTCGTAGTTTTTTGGAAGCTTGGCAGGCCCTTTCCATGAAAGTGATTCTCGCCAGTCTCTGCTTAGGGCTACATCAACAGCAAACAAACCATAGAGATAGAACTTGAAACTGCATTATTGTGTCAAGTTTCAAAGAGCTATCACAAACGGTGTTTGATTTAGAGTTCCAAATACATGTATCCCTATAGGAGAAAACAGAGTGAAACCTCAAAATGAAACCGGTTACTGCCAACGAACGGTTTAACCTAGAAGAACGAAATTTGGCGAGCCAAGTGGGATTGGTGTACTGATAATTACCTGAAAGTTTCATCAAGATTGGGTGAAAAAGGGTGTGCTGAGATTTCAGGCAACTCGTAGTTTTTTGGAAGCTTGGCAGGCCCTTTCCATGAAAGTGATTCTCACCAGTCTCTGCTTAGGGCTATATCAACAGCAAACAAACCATAGAGATAGAACTTGAAACTGCTTTATTGTGTCAAGTTTCAAAGAGCTAGCACAAACGGTGTTTGATTTAGAATTCCAAATACATGTATCCCTATAGGAGAAAACAGAGTGAAACCTCAAAATGAAACCGGTTACTGCCAACGAACGGTTTAACCTAGAAGAACAAAATTTGGCGAGGCAAGTGGGATTGGTGTACTGATCATTACCTGAAAGTTTCATCAAGATTGGGTGAAAAAGTGTGTGCTGAGATTTCAGGCAACTCGTAGTTTTTTGGAAGCTTGGCAGGCCCTTTCCATGAAAGTGATTCTCGCCAGTCTCTGCTTAGGGCTACATCAACAGCAAACAAATCATAGAGATAGAACTTGAAACTGCTTTATTGTGTCAAATTTCAAAGAGCTAGCACAAACCGTGTTTGATTTAGAGTTCCAAATACATGTATCCCTATAGGAGAAAACAGAGTGAAACCTCAAAATGAAACCGGTTACTGCCAAGGAACGGTTTAACCTAGAAGAACGAAATTGGGCGAGCCAAGTGGGATTGGTGTACTGATCATTACCTGAAAGTTTCATCAAGATTGGGTGAAAAAGGGTGTGCTGAGATATCAGGCAACTCGTAGTTTTTTGGAAGCTTGGCAGGCCCTTTCCATGAAAGTGATTCTCGCCAGTCTCTGCTTAGGGCTACATCAACAGCAAACAAACCATAGAGATAGAACTTGAAACTGCTTTATTGTGTCAAGTTTCAAAGAGCTAGCACAAACCGTGTTTGATTTAGAGTTCCAAATACATGTATCCCTATAGGAGAAAACAGAGTGAAACCTCAAAATGAAACCGGTTACTGCCAACGAACGGTTTAAGCTAGAAGAACGAAATTTGGCGAGCCAAGTGGGATTGGTGTACTGATCATTACCTGAAAGTTTCATCAAGATTGGGTGAAAAAGGGTGTGCTGAGATTTCAGGCAACTCGTAGTTTTTTGGAAGTTTGGCAGGCCCTTTCCATGAAAGTGATTCTAGCCAGTCTCTGCTTAGGGCTACATCAACAGCAAACAAACCATAGAGATAGAACTTGAAACTGCATTATTGTGTCAAGTTTCAAAGAGCTAGCACAAACGGAGTTTGATTTAGAGTTCCAAATACATGTATCCCTATAGGAGAAAACAGAGTGAAACCTCAAAATGAAACCGGTTACTGCCAACGAACGGTTTAACCAAGAAGAACGAAATTTGGTGAGCCAAGTGGGATTGGTGCACTGATAATTACCTGAAAGTTTCATCAAGATTGGGTGAAAAAGGGTGTGCTGAGATTTCAGGCAACTCGTAGTTTTTTGGAAGCTTGGCAGGCCCTTTCCATGAAAGTGATTCTCACCAGTCTCTGCTTAGGGCTATATCAACAGCAAACAAACCATAGAGATAGAACTTGAAACTGCTTTATTGTGTCAAGTTTCAAAGAGCTAGCACAAACGGTGTTTGATTTAGAGTTCCAAATACATGTATCCCTATAGGAGAAAACAGAGTGAAACCTCAAAATGAAACCGGTTACTGCCAACGAACGGTTTAACCTAGAAGAACAAAATTTGGCGAGGCAAGTGGGATTGGTGTACTGATCATTACCTGAAAGTTTCATCAAGATTGGGTGAAAAAGTGTGTGCTGAGATTTCAGGCAACTCGTAGTTTTTTGGAAGCTTGGCAGGCCCTTTCCATGAAAGTGATTCTCGCCAGTCTCTGCTTAGGGCTACATCAACAGCAAACAAATAATAGAGATAGAACTTGAAACTGCTTTATTGTGTCAAATTTCAAAGAGCTAGCACAAACCGTGTTTGATTTAGAGTTCCAAATACATGTATCCCTATAGGAGAAAACAGAGTGAAACCTCAAAATGAAACCGGTTACTGCCAATGAACGGTTTAACCTAGAAGAATGAAATTGGGCGAGCCAAGTGGGATTGGTGTACTGATCATTACCTGAAAGTTTCATCAAGATTGGGTGAAAAAGGGTGTGCTGAGATATCAGGCAACTCGTAGTTTTTTGGAAGCTTGGCAGGCCCTTTCCATGAAAGTGATTCTCGCCAGTCTCTGCTTAGGGCTACATCAACAGCAAACAAACCATAGAGATAGAACTTGAAACTGCTTTATTGTGTCAAGTTTCAAAGAGCTAGCACAAACCGTGTTTGATTTAGAGTTCCAAATACATGTATCCCTATAGGAGAAAACAGAGTGAAACCTCAAAATGAAACAGGTTACTGCCAACGAACGGTTTAACCTAGAAGAACGAAATTTGGCGAGCCAAGTGGGATTGGTGTACTGATCATTACCTGAAAGTTTCATCAAGATTGGGTGAAAAAGTGTGTGCTGAGATTTCAGGCAACTCGTAGTTTTTTGGAAGCTTGGCAGGCCCTTTCCATGAAAGTGATTCTCGCCAGTCTCTGCTTAGGGCTACATCAACAGAAAACAAACCATAGAGATAGAACTTGAAACTGCTTTATTGTGTCAAGTTTCAAAGAGCTAGCACAAACCGTGTTTGATTTAGAGTTCCAAATACATGTATCCCTATAAGAGAAAACAGAGTGAAACCTCAAAATGAAACCGGTTACTGCCAACGAACGGTTTAACCTAGAAGAACGAAATTTGGCGAGCCAAGTGGGATTGTTGTACTGATCATTACCTGAAAGTTTCATCAAGATTGGGTGAAAAAGTGTGTGCTGAGATTTCGGGCAACTCGTAGTTTTTTGGAAGCTTGGCAGGCCCTTTCCATGAAAGTGATTCTCGCCAGTCTCTGCTCAGGGCTACATCAACAGCAAACAAACCACAGAGATAGAACTTGAAACTGCTTTATTGTGTCAAGTTTCAAAGAGCTAGCACAAACCTTGTTTGATTTAGAGTTCCAAATACATGTATCCCTATAGGAGAAAACAGAGTGAAACCTCAAAATGAAACCGGTTACTGCCAACGAACGGTTTAACCTAGAAGAACGAAATTTGGCGAGCCAAGTGGGATTGGTGTACTGATCATTACCTGAAAGTTTCATCAAGATTGGGTGAAAAAGGGTGTGCTGAGATTTCAGGAAACTCGTAGTTTTCTGGAAGCTTGGCAGGCCCTTTCCATGAAAGTGATTCTCGCCAGTCTCTGCTTAGGGCTACATCAACAGCAAACAAACCATAGAGATAGAACTTGTAACTGCCTTATTGTGTCAAGTTTCAAAGAGCTAGCACAAACCGTGTTTGATTTAGAGTTCCAAATACATGTATCCCTATAGGAGAAAACAGAGTGAAACCTCAAAATGAAACCGGTTACTGCCAACGAACGGTTTAATCTAGAAGTCCGAAATTTGGCGAGCCAAGTGGGATTGGGGTACTGATCATTACCTGAAAGTTTCATCAAGATTGGGTGAAAAAGGGTGTGCTGAGATTTCAGGCAACTCGTAGTTTTTTGGAAGCTTGGCAGGCCCTTTCCATGAAAGTGATTTTCGCCAGTTTCTGCTTAGGGCTACATCAACAACAAACAAACCATAGAGATAGAACTTGAAACTGCTTTATTGTGTCAAGTTTCAAAGAGCTAGCACAAACCGTGTTTGATTTAGAGTTCCAAATACATGTATCCCTATAGGAGAAAACAGAGTGAAACCTCAAAATGAAACCGGTTACTGCCAACGAACGGTTTAACCTAGAAGAACGAAATTTGGCGAGCCAAGTGGGATTGGTGTACTGATCATTACCTGAAAGTATAATCAAGATTGGGTGAAAAAGGGTGTGCTGAGATTTCAGGCAACTCGTAGTTTTTTGGAAGCTTGGCAGGCCCTTTCCATGAAAGTGATTCTCGCCAGTCTCTGCTTAGGGCTACATCAACAGCAAACAAACCATAGAGATAGAACTTGAAACTGCTTTATTGTGTCAAGTTTCAAAGAGCTAGCACAAACCGTGTTTGATTTAGAGTTCCAAATACATGTATCCCTATAGGAGAAAACAGAGTGAAACCTCAAAATGAAACCGGTTACTGCCAACGAACGGTTTAACCTAGAAGAACGAAATTTGGCGAGCCAAGTGGGATTGTTGTACTGATCATTACCTGAAAGTTTCATCAAGATTGGGTGAAAAAGTGTGTGCTGAGATTTCGGGCAACTCGTAGTTTTTTGGAAGCTTGGCAGGCCCTTTCCATGAAAGTGATTCTCGCCAGTCTCTGCTCAGGGCTACATCAACAGCAAACAAACCACAGAGATAGAACTTGAAACTGCTTTATTGTGTCAAGTTTCAAAGAGCTAGCACAAACCTTGTTTGATTTAGAGTTCCAAATACATGTATCCCTATAGGAGAAAACAGAGTGAAACCTCAAAATGAAACCGGTTACTGCCAACGAACGGTTTAACCTAGAAGAACGAAATTTGGCGAGCCAAGTGGGATTGGTGTACTGATCATTACCTGAAAGTTTCATCAAGATTGGGTGAAAAAGGGTGTGCTGAGATTTCAGGAAACTCGTAGTTTTCTGGAAGCTTGGCAGGCCCTTTCCATGAAAGTGATTCTCGCCAGTCTCTGCTTAGGGCTACATCAACATCAAATAAACCATAGAGATAGAACTTGTAACTGCCTTATTGTGTCAAGTTTCAAAGAGCTAGCACAAACCGTGTTTGATTTAGAGTTCCAAATACATGTATCCCTATAGGAGAAAACAGAGTGAAACCTCAAAATGAAACCGGTTACTGCCAACGAACGGTTTAATCTAGAAGTACGAAATTTGGCGAGCCAAGTGGGATTGGGGTACTGATCATTACCTGAAAGTTTCATCAAGATTGGGTGATAAACGGTGTGCTGAGATTTCAGGCAACTCGTAGTTTTTTGGAAGCTTGGCAGGCCCTTTCCATGAAAGTGATTCTCGCCAGTTTCTGCTTAGGGCTACATCAACAGCAAACAAACCATAGAGATAGAACTTGAAACTGCTTTATTGTGTCAAGTTTCAAAGAGCTAGCACAAACCGTGTTTGATTTAGAGTTCCAAATACATGTATCCCTATAGGAGAAAACAGAGTGAAACCTCAAAATGAAACCGGTTACTGCCAACGAACGGTTTAACCTAGAAGAACGAAATTTGGTGAGCCAAGTGGGATTGGTGTACTGATCATTACCTGAAAGTTTCATCAAGATTGGGTGAAAAAGTGTGTGCTGAGATTTCAGGCAACTTGTAGTTTTTTGGAAGCTTGGCAGGCCCTTTCCATGAAAGTGATTCTCGCCAGTCTCTGCTTAGGGCTACATCAACAGCAAACAAACCATAGAGATAGAACTTGAAACTGCTTTATTGTGTCAAGTTTCAAAGAGCTAGCACAATCCGTGTTTGATTTAGAGTTCCAAATACATGTATCCCTATAGGAGAAAACAGAGTGAAACCTCAAAATGAAACCGGTTACTGCCAACGAAGGGTTTAACCTAGAAGAACGTAATTTGGCGAGCCAAGTGGGATTGTTGTACTGATCATTACCTGAAAGTTTCATCAAGATTGGGTGAAAAAGGGTGTGCTGAGATTTCAGGCAACTCGTAGTTTTTTGGAAGCTTGGCAGGCCCTTTCCATGAAAGTGATTCTCGCCAGTCTCTGCTTAGGGCTACATCAACAGCAAACAAACCATAGAGATAGAACTTGAAACTGCTTTATTGTGTCAAGTTTCAAAGAGCTAGCACAAACCGTGTTTGATTTAGAGTTCCAAATACATG
This sequence comes from Ictidomys tridecemlineatus, assembly GCF_052094955.1. Taxonomy (NCBI): domain Eukaryota; kingdom Metazoa; phylum Chordata; class Mammalia; order Rodentia; family Sciuridae; genus Ictidomys; species Ictidomys tridecemlineatus. Next base: position 4,383 of record NW_027522852.1, on the reverse strand, counting down.
TATCCCTATAGGAGAAAACAGAGTGAAACCTCAAAATGAAACCGGTTACTGCCAACGAACGGTTTAACCTAGAAGAACGAAATTTGGCAAGCCAAGTGGGATTGGTGTACTGATCATTACCTGAAAGTATCATCAAGATTGGGTGAAAAAGGGTGTGCTGAGATTTCAGGGAACTCGTAGTTTTTTGGAAGGTTGGCAGGCCCTTTCCATTAAAGTGATTCTCGCCAGTCTCTGCTTAGGGCTACATCAACAGAAAACAAACCATAGAGATAGAACTTGAAACTGCTTTATTGTGTCAAGTTTCAAAGAGCTAGCACAAACCGTGTTTGATTTAGAGTTCCAAATACATGTATCCCTATAGGAGATAACAGAGTGAAACCTCAAAATGAAACCGGTTACTGCCAACGAACGGTTTAACCTAGAAGAACGAAATTTGGCGAGCCAAGTGGTATTGGTGTACTGATCATTACCTGAAAGTTTCATCAAGATTGGGTGAAAAAGTGTGTGCTGAGATTTCAGGCAACTCGTAGTTTTTTGGAAGCTTGGCAGGCCCTTTCCATGAAAGTGATTCTCGCCAGTCTCTGCTTAGGGCTACATCAACAGCAAACAAACCATAGAGATAGAACTTGAAACTGCTTTATTGTGTCAAGTTTCAAAGAGCTAGCACAAACCGTGTTTGATTTAGAGTTCCAAATACATGTATCCCTATAGGAGAAAACAGAGTGAAACCTCAAAATGAAACCGGTTACTGCCAACGAACGGTTTAACCTAGAAGAACGAAATTTGGCGAGCCAAGTGGGATTGGTGTACTGATCATTACCTGAAAGTTTCATCAAGATTGGGTGAAAAAGGGTGTGCTGAGATTTCAGGAAACTCGTAGTTTTCTGGAAGCTTGGCAGGCCCTTTCCATGAAAGTGATTCTCGCCAGTCTCTGCTTAGGGCTACATCAACAGCAAACAAACCATAGAGATAGAACTTGTAACTGCCTTATTGTGTCAAGTTTCAAAGAGCTAGCACAAACCGTGTTTGATTTAGAGTTCCAAATACATGTATCCCTATAGGAGAAAACAGAGTGAAACCTCAAAATGAAACCGGTTACTGCCAACGAACGGTTTAATCTGGAAGTACGAAATTTGGCGAGCCAAGTGGGATTGGGGTACTGATCATTACCTGAAAGTTTCATCAAGATTGGGTGAAAAAGGGTGTGCTGAGATTTCAGGCAACTCGTAGTTTTTTGGAAGCTTGGCAGGCCCTTTCCATGAAAGTGATTCTCGCCAGTTTCTGCTTAGGGCTACATCAACAGCAAACAAACCATAGAGATAGAACTTGAATCTGCTTTATTGTGTCAAGTTTCAAAGAGCTAGCACAAACCGTGTTTGATTTAGAGTTCCAAATACATGTATCCCTATAGGAGAAAACAGAGTGAAACCTCAAAATGAAACCGGTTACTGCCAACGAACGGTTTAACCTAGAAGAACGAAATTTGGCGAGCCAAGTGGGATTGGTGTACTGATCATTACCTGAAAGTTTAATCAAGATTGGTTGAAAAAGGGTGTGCTGAGATTTCAGGCAACTCGTAGTTTTTTGGAAGCTTGTCAGGCCCTTTCCATGAAAGTGATTCTCGCCAGTCTCTGCTTAGGGCTACATCAACAGCAAACAAACCATAGAGATAGAACTTGAAACTGCTTTATTGTGTCAAGTTTCAAAGAGCTAGCACAAACCGTGTTTGATTTAGAGTTCCAAATACATGTATCCCTATAGGAGAAAACAGAGTGAAACCTCAAAATGAAACCGGTTACTGCCAACGAACGGTTTAACCTAGAAGTACGAAATTTGGCGAGCCAAGTGGGATTGGGGTACTGATCATTACCTGAAAGTTTCATCAAGATTGGGTGAAAAAGTGTGTGCTGAGATTTCAGGAAACTCGTAGTTTTTTGGAAGCTTGGCAGGCCCTTTCCATGAAAGTGATTCTCGCCAGTCTCTGCTCAGGGCTACATCAACAGCAAACAAACCATAGAGATAGAACTTGAAACTGCTTTATTGTGTCAAGTTTCAAAGAGCTAGCACAAACCGTGTTTGATTTAGAGTTCCAAATACATGTATCCCTAGAGGAGAAAACAGAGTGAAACCTCAAAATGAAACCGGTTACTGCCAACGAAGGGTTTAACCTAGAAGAACGAAATTTGGCGAGCCAAGTGGGATTGGTGTACTGATCATTACCTGAAAGTTTCATCAAGATTGGGTGAAAAAGGGTGTGCTGAGATTTCAGGCAACTCGTAGTTTTTTGGAAGCTTAGCAGGCCCTTTCCATGAAAGTGATTCTCGCCAGTCTCTGCTTAGGGCTACATCAACAGCAAACAAACCATAGAGATAGAACTTGAAACTGCTTTATTGTGTGAAGTTTCAAAGAGCTAGCACAAACCGTGTTTGATTTAGAGTTCCAAATACATGTATCCCTATAGGAGAAAACAGAGTGAAACCTCAAAATGAAACCGGTTACTGCCAACGAACGGTTTAACCTAGAAGAACGAAATTTGGCGAGCCAAGTGGGATTGGTGTACTGATCATTACCTGAAAGTTTCATCAAGATTGGGTGAAAAAGGGTGTGCTGAGATTTCAGGAAACTCGTAGTTTTCTGGAAGCTTGGCAGGCCCTTTCCATGAAAGTGATTCTCGCCAGTCTCTGCTTAGGGCTACATCAACAGCAAACAAACCATAGAGATAGAACTTGTAACTGCCTTATTGTGTCAAGTTTCAAAGAGCTAGCACAAACCGTGTTTGATTTAGAGTTCCAAATACATGTATCCCTATAGGAGAAAACAGAGTGAAACCTCAAAATGAAACCGGTTACTGCCAACGAACGGTTTAATCTGGAAGTACGAAATTTGGCGAGCCAAGTGGGATTGGGGTACTGATCATTACCTGAAAGTTTCATCAAGATTGGGTGAAAAAGGGTGTGCTGAGATTTCAGGCAACTCGTAGTTTTTTGGAAGCTTGGCAGGCCCTTTCCATGAAAGTGATTCTCGCCAGTTTCTGCTTAGGGCTACATCAACAGCAAACAAACCATAGAGATAGAACTTGAATCTGCTTTATTGTGTCAAGTTTCAAAGAGCTAGCACAAACCGTGTTTGATTTAGAGTTCCAAATACATGTATCCCTATAGGAGAAAACAGAGTGAAACCTCAAAATGAAACCGGTTACTGCCAACGAACGGTTTAACCTAGAAGAACGAAATTTGGGCGAGCCAAGTGGGATTGGTGTACTGATCATTACCTGAAAGTTTAATCAAGATTGGTTGAAAAAGGGTGTGCTGAGATTTCAGGCAACTCGTAGTTTTTTGGAAGCTTGTCAGGCCCTTTCCATGAAAGTGATTCTCGCCAGTCTCTGCTTAGGGCTACATCAACAGCAAACAAACCATAGAGATAGAACTTGAAACTGCTTTATTGTGTCAAGTTTCAAAGAGCTAGCACAAACCGTGTTTGATTTAGAGTTCCAAATACATGTATCCCTATAGGAGAAAACAGAGTGAAACCTCAAAATGAAACCGGTTACTGCCAACGAACGGTTTTAACCTAGAAGTACGAAATTTGGCGAGCCAAGTGGGATTGGGGTACTGATCATTACCTGAAAGTTTCATCAAGATTGGGTGAAAAAGTGTGTGCTGAGATTTCAGGAAACTCGTAGTTTTTTGGAAGCTTGGCAGGCCCTTTCCATGAAAGTGATTCTCGCCAGTCTCTGCTCAGGGCTACATCAACAGCAAACAAACCATAGAGATAGAACTTGAAACTGCTTTATTGTGTCAAGTTTCAAAGAGCTAGCACAAACCGTGTTTGATTTAGAGTTCCAAATACATGTATCCCTAGAGGAGAAAACAGAGTGAAACCTCAAAATGAAACCGGTTACTGCCAACGAAGGGTTTAACCTAGAAGAACGAAATTTGGCGAGCCAAGTGGGATTGGTGTACTGATCATTACCTGAAAGTTTCATCAAGATTGGGTGAAAAAGGGTGTGCTGAGATTTCAGGAAACTCGTAGTTTTTTGGAAGCTTGGCAGGCCCTTTCCATGAAAGTGATTCTCGCCAGTCTCTGCTCAGGGCTACATCAACAGCAAACAAACCATAGAGATAGAACTTGAAACTGCTTTATTGTGTCAAGTTTCAAAGAGCTAGCACAAACCGTGTTTGATTTAGAGTTCCAAATACATGTATCCCTAGAGGAGAAAACAGAGTGAAACCTCAAAATGAAACCGGTTACTGCCAACGAAGGGTTTAACCTAGAAGAACGAAATTTGGCGAGCCAAGTGGGATTGGTGTACTGATCATTACCTGAAAGTTTCATCAAGATTGGGTGAAAAAGGGTGTGCTGAGATTTCAGGCAACTCGTAGT